>NC_057870.1:21476011-21778065 GCF_019740435.1 Gambusia affinis
TATTGACTGTAATAATACTATATTTCAAGCTATAACAGCTGGTTAAACAAAAAAGTTTAGCTCAATTTTGACCTTTGAAATGTATCCTTAGCAAAAACATCCCCACCCTATTTCTATTCAGTTTGCAGGGTTTGTTTAGATATTACATTCACATAATCTTGTTCATATGTGTTCTCTAATTTACCTGAACTAAAATCAGATGTTAATTCAAAATTGTTTTATTTTTATTTTGTTGCAATTATTTATGTTTTTTGTCTTGTTTTTTTTTTGACATTCTATAAACAGGAGGTAAACATCAAAAAGTTCATATGCTTTATTAAGCATTCATTCTTTCTCTAGAACTGCTGTTTTGATAAGCAAATGCATTTAATTTTGTTAATCTAAAAACAATCAGTATACTGTTGAACCTACTTAACTTGCAAAAACAGTCCTATGTCAAATAACAATTACATTGTAATTGGACAATATTGCTCTTAGAGTCTTTTGATACCATATTTATTCATGGTTGTGTTCTTATAACTCCATCAGTTGCAGCTATAAATTGTACAAGAATGCACAGAAATGTCAGTAGAGTCCTTCATAGCTCTCTTCTCTTCTTCACCCAGTTAAATAACTTTAATAAGCTGTCAAAGTTAAAATTGATAATTGAGAAAACAGAGCGTGAAGCCAAATTTTATCAATTTTTTAATGGTGGTTTTAATGTAAACCATGATTTAGCTGTGATCAGCTAAATCATGGTTTACACCATAATTCACTACATCAGCACTACATGCTGATGCAGTGAATCTTAGTCTACAGAACAGAGTATTGGTAAGAGTGAATAATGCCGCCAAAGAATGATTGTGTTTTTTAACTCACATTTACATTTCAGTTCAGTGTACTTTTATTCTGGACAACGGCAGAAACTTCCCTGATCCACAAGTCAGGAGTACTGCTAAGATTCTAGATAATTAATCATCAAAGCATGACGAGGGCCTGGAATGGAGAGATTTTATTTTCAGGTTCCTATAATATTATAAAATACCTGACCAACGTTTTTAGAAGATTTTGTGGTGCCAGTGGACTTTTATTCCAGAGAATGTTTTGACGAAGAGGAGGGAAGGCATGCAGCAAGGGGCCCAGATAAGAAATCAAACCCTGAATGGCCCCTCAGCCTCTGCATATGGAGCTCTGCTCTACAATTACACCTTCAATTGAAAACAGCTTTTTGATGCTTTTTTCCTTCAGACATTTTTCCTAGTTGCACACTTGTCTTTAGAGATAATCATTGCCAATACAAGCAAACTGTTTCGAGCATATCTACCCCTGCAGCAGCTCGCTGATAAAAAAACAAAAACAAAACATTTTACTGCAGTTCATGCAGCGGCCTTTTTCAATTAACTAAAAGTTTGACATTTGTCCAACTCTGCAAAAATATGTTAGTGCTAAAGATTTTGGACATGAATAAACTCGTGATTTTAATAAAAAACTTGATTAAAAACACAACATGCATAACTAACTCGATTGATCACCAATAATCTGACTACCTGAGCTAGTCTGGTCAAAATAAATGATCTAATTTCAGGGTTTATTGTAAGAGGTCCATAATTTTACAATTTAATGTGTATATATATAGCAATAAAATATAAAATCATTATAATACCTGTTAAAATGATCCGAATTAAATAGTCGGTAAGTAGAACAGTTGCTCCATTATTTGAGTCTCATTTTCCTCTCACTATAATTCAGTCTGTTCATCTAGGGCTGGTTCCCAAAGGATAAAAAGAAACCTTCCCAAGGACAAATCTTTGTGCTCATCTAGTTGATGATTCAAGAAACAATACGTTACAATTGTATTACAATGTAGGTAACAATAAGTTCAAAATAAAGAAAAATACAACAGCTTTTCATGTTCACAATTTATTTCCCGATACTTGCTTTTTACCATCAATTTTATGCCACACAACTTAAATAGACCATTTCTGCTCGCTTACAATCAAATAAAATACAGCCCACAAGGTGTAAACGTCAACTGTTCCAAACATAAATAAAATAGCACACAGTTTTACAATAAAATAAATTCACATACACACACACACACACACACATTGTTCAGGGTTTTTAAGATGCTCATGAGTGAAATGTGAAAGGACGTCAAATCCAAGGATAGAAGAAGATTAAAGAGGTTAAGGATGGAAGAAAAGAGAGGAAATAAGTTGGGCAAAAGAAAAACGACAGATTTGATAGAAGCACACTTAAAGAGCTGAGCAGAATAACGGGACAACTTAAAATCATGGGCACACAGATTTTTCATTCATACACTAAAAATGAGTCATACAAACATGCAGGATGCATATGAAAGATTTCATAAATTAAAAGTATTTCCAATAAAATATTTCAATAAGCCATGCAAATCCAAAAGAGACACATCTGCAAAAACAAAAATTCAAAATATTTCACACGTTAAGAAGCAGCACCATCTGTTCTTACTGAAAAGACTTTCTGCAAATCAGCAAAACGTATACTCCCAAAAAAAAAAAAAAAAAAAAGATAAAGTGGTGGCATAGTTCCAGTCTTATCTTTTCTTATTGTCACATTAATGTGAGCATCAGCTTTTACTGGGCTCAGAGTACTTTAGAGGTGATTATATGTAATACATAAAATGAGTTTTTACTCTCAGGTTTGTTCTTTATTTCAAGTGTTTAGTGGTTGTAGAAACAGTGCAAATAAATGTTTTTGGTTTCTGACAATCATGCTTATTGTTCATACTGCTTTAGAATACTGTGGATTGAGAAAACAATAAACACTGACAGTCTACATTCAGTCTAAATGTTTAACTGCTGTGCGTGTTTGAGCTCGTGAAGGTTTGTGTGTTGGTATCATAATTCATCAGGAATAAGATTCATTTCCATAAAGATGTGAATGTTTTACATTCATGTGACAATAGATTCGGTTTGGGATAAATGTGAAGGGTGAAAAATGAAGAAAGGTGATTTTACACAAACACAAGCACAGCTCACCAATCTTTCACTAAGAAGGCAGGGTGGTTCTCTCACTGGAAAGGAGATTTTTAATTTTTTTTTTTTTATTATACTGTTGCAGGTGAGAGGAGTTTCATATACTATCACTCCGATTATGTACATGTGAATCTCAGAGGCTGTATGGTGTCTGAGGCTTCGGAGGGTTGTAATTTGGTGCTGAAACGGTGAAAACATTCAGTGAAATCCATCCTTATTCTTGCAGCTGCTAATGCTAATATATCTGAAGAGAAAGGCAGGTGGTGTATGCACCTTGAGGAGCAACAAGCTGCTAACAGAGGCCCGACCAAGACTAATCCCTCACAGAATACAGGTGTGATTATTTATCTGCAAGACATAGTAGGACGTGATGCATATTCCTGTTTGAAGAGTGAAATCTTAAATTTGTTCAACTAATAACCCAAGCACTAATTGCCAAACACCACATATGAGGGAGATTAACACTAGTTCCTGTGAAGAGTTTCAGAGTCTGACAGCTGATCGAAATTCTCTTGGACGTCACCGCAGAGATAGCTTTCAGGCTCTGCGTCCTCGTCGTTGCTTTCCGCGCTGTAGTCGATAGCCTCCAGAAAGGATGGTTCATCCTCCTCCAACACATAGGTAGTGGTGCAGCTGCTGCAGAAACAAAACAACAAAAAGTCATGAATTGAAATGATATAACAAAAAAGCTTTTGTTACAATCAGGACAAAAGGTGTCCTTTCTTCTTTTAATTTCTTAAAGAAATTCTTTAACAATGAATAATGACATAATTATGCATAGACCAATATGCAATTCTCACAAGATAATTAAGCCAAACATTTATTACATTTCAAATAAAAAAAAAAAAAGCATAAAATGACCCAAGTCTACAGCAGTCTACCTTTCCATTTACAGTTTTAAACTATTACCTTACAAGGTTAGTGGAGATTTTTTGAGGGAAGTTTCTAGGAAACTGCAATTAGTAAGCGTTCCCTTACCTAAAGCAGACAGGTGTTATATTGCAGTGAGGTTGTAAAAACTGTTCCAGTAATAAAAAAACAAAAACAAAAAGAAATATCAATTACCGATTTTTAAAACCTAAATTCGAAAAAGTACAAACATGAAAAAAAAAAAAAAAAAGCATACATATTAACTGAGTTTTAAATGCTAACTAAATTCATGTTGCTAACAAACAGTGCTTGTAAGCTCCCGCCAGTGAGGCTGTTTTTTTTCCTATGGGTCCTAATGGTTAAATGGTTGCTGGTTCTTTGAGGTTTTAGTGGCTTTAGTGGGTTTTTAATGGTGTTAATGGTCTGAAATGCGATCCTAGAGAGACAGTCGATCATATGGGTGGGAGGAGAGGGGTGTATAGACGATGAGCTCCCACTGAGCTCCCCTTGGTGAGTGCATGAGATAGACAGAGATACAGAGAAACTGTGTGTCAGTAAATGTACAGTAAGTGTGTAATGACAGACAGAATATTATCGAATCGGATTGCAGAAGTTGTGCACCAACCATTAAAAGCCATTACAAAAACTCCAGACGCCGCTGACATTTTCAGAATTTGTCACATGTTACTTTAAAACATCCAGATTCAGATTAAAATCTCTGTATGTACCCTTGAAAAGAGACCTTGACATATTTAAACATCCATTATCCTTAAAGGCAAACAGAAATAAAATATGTCCCTCATGTTTAGGGACATTAGGGTGGACCTCCCAAAAGTAAAACCATTGTTTGCATGTCCTGATAAAATGGTAAGTGCTACCATACAGAGACCTTCACACAAAACCATAAATCAAGGATGAGAGCAACCATTTCCCAAAGGGTACTCACACAAACAAACACTTTTGGAGTCCCTTAATGATCGGCCACATGAATGATGAATGAATGCATCAATATGAGAGTAGAGTAAGCTACTAAGAAGGAGAGCAGGGAATGACAAGAGAAGGAGGTACAAAAATGGCAGTTTGGGGAATAAACGCATTCTTTCAAACTAACAAGAGTTGACAAATCCCTAGAGAAGAGAACATTGGTAGTCTAGATATAAAGATAACCTCAACCATGCTGAATGAAGAATAATTCATCTGGTCTATGAGGCTCTTTTCTTTCTCCACAAACATCTACCTCCATCCATCTATGTATCCATCTCTCTCTCTTTGGAGTAATGCTGATTAATTGTCCAATGAGCATTTAAAAATACATTGCAGCCATTTTGGAATTGTCAGAGGACCACATAGCAAAACTGTGAAGGAAGAAGTTTGTTTTCTCATGTTTCTCTAATGTGGTTCAAACATCTTTTTCAGCTTTGAAATGTCGGCACAGTCTGACAAGAAATCCTCAACAACACTAATGACTTTCAATAAGTGTTACTGTTGTAAAATTAATTGAATTGGTAAAAAATCTGACCTTCATTATCAGTTCTGTCTGAAGAATTTGACGAGGCCTACAGAAAATCTCTCAATAGTTATCCAGGAAACGACACACTGATCGAGTTTCTTTCATAAACTGTGCAAATGTTCAGAGATGAACTGCAGGTGTTTTGAAGATTTATCCTCTGTTCATTTACAACATTTTGTTGTTAAGAACAACTTTTTACACTTTTATTCTTAAATGCATTCTTAGACTGTGGCATTCATTTGCACCTGCATTAAACTTTTGTATAGTACTACATGTATTACTTACACATAGCAATACATTCTTTACTAGGAACCAGAGCATTGCTGACAGATTTCTATGGCAACGCATCAAAACAACAAGAGCTCTTTCTATCTTCTACAAACAAAAACAAGTCTTTGTATCTATAGTTTGAAACAAGGAGATCATTGAACATTTTTATCTCCTTTTAGTCTCCACACAACACTGAAGGTTAAGGAGAAAAGGAAAGTTATTCCTAAAAACAAAGTCTTCACTATAATTTGAACTTCTGCAAGTATCTTTGTTGAATCTCTTTCACAGAGAAAACCTTGCTTAAGAAGTGAACCTTATAAAGATGCAAGGTATGCTTGGATTGCTTAGGCTAGGCTTTATCATACAGCTATTTTATGAAGACTGCACAATTCCTTTTGAACAGACTCCTACTTAAGTCCATAATAACATGCAAATTTATTCCGGTCGTGCAGAGGGGCAAGGCTAGTTTACATGTTCAATGTGCATTTAATCCACACTGTGCCACTGACTGCTCAATGTGGCCGTGAAAACCTCCGCTGGGAGACAGAATTGATAGAATTTCAATGATGGTCGCGCCAGACCTGCATAAATGCATGTCTTTATTTGTATCTTGAGTAGTGCATCAATGTAGATTGTACTGACAAATCATAACGGCTTTTAGACTATGCTTAAAAAGCAGCCCCACTCAACCACAAAAGCAGCACTTGTCCAGACTCGATGTTGTGAAAGTGATTCTTTGATTGGAAGCCAGCATGTAGGATTAGAATCAGTCTAAGAATATCCAGGATTTTACATTTTCAACAAAGACCATCCCATAATAACACAGATTGCTTACATCTGGCCTCAACAAGCATCTTTAAAGGAACGGGTCACATGTGGAGAGTCTGATGTACTTCAGTTCGCACCTGATGTAACAATGTGTCTCGAGTGTCCACTTGTGATCAGATCTTCCCTCTTCACCACATATGAAAACATTTACTGAGGCTCCACGACACACAGCCACAGCTGCGGCCAAACACTAGGTAAGTAGAGCAGAGCTTTTAATGACCATTTACTGAAAAATAAAATACATTCAAGACCCCAGATCAAACTTTACATTGAGACAATTTTATAATTCAGATTTGAACAAACATTTCAAATCTGTTACAGATGTAAAATGAGATTATGCATAATTTGTGATATTCTGAATGAACTCACTGCTTTTGAATAAGGATGGGTTGGTAATCCTACAGACTCAACAGGAATTAAGACATAAAATTCAGACCAACAAAGGTAGTCTGGCTCCTAGGGCCTCCTTTAGCCCTTGATTATCTTAATTATTAGCTAGTTATCATGGGAACTGAACATGAACCAAGATGCCTGTAGTTTTGCAGCCTCATTAAAAAACACAAACAAAAAAAACAACAACTGTGCTCTGTGTATTCTGAGTCCTCTCAATCAGAACTGGCTTTAACTTCATTAGTAATTTGAGCCCACAGAGGCTCACCTGTTGGATCGGAGCCCATGAGCCTGACTCTGTTCCCCATGTTCATGTGTGTGCCTTGTACACTTTGGCCCATTTTTAATAGATACAGAGGACTGTAGACCAGAAAAGGACCACAATAGCTGCGATTCTGGAGATCTGACCCAGTTATCTAATCATCACAATTGTATCTTTGTCAAACTGTCAAATTTGCCCATTTTTCCTCCTTCTAACACATCAACTTTGAGGACAAAATGTTCCCTTCCAGTCTCATACTAATCAGTGCCAAAATAGAAGAGATATTTAGCCTGATTGTAGCATACAAGACAGACCTGACGTTTTTGGTTTGTGTTCCAATGATATCGCTCTCCAAATCCAGCAAATTCTGGTGATTGCGGAGATTTGTCAACCTCTTCAGCCTCAGCATGGCCACACAGAACTGGGCCCCCATCTCTTCAAGCTCTCTGGTGCTGATCTGGAGTCCCTGGAAGGAACATGCACACCAAAGGTGCAACGGTATCAGAACAAAGCAAGACACAAATATGCACAAATGCTGATATTAGCCTAAATATAACTATTTAAATTTTTTTGGTATAGGTAAGCACATCTAAAAAGCTTATTTTTTATTGATGCAACATATTTTGTGGCGAAAACCTGTATGTGAAACCACAGAAGGACACATGCATGCAGAGAAAATCTTCCCAGTGAGGGAGCAACCTCACACAAAGCTAACCTCTATTTTACCCGAAAAAACCTTCCAAGTTTCTTTTCTCCAGAGGAAAACTGGAAACATCTAAACTTGGCCTGGACACTAGAGTATAAAGCCACAACTCAATAGACAATTGTTCCTGCACATCCTGCCAAACATTTTCACAGGGTATAAGAGAAACCTCCTAGACTGTAGCTATATTAGATGTTGACATTGGCAAAATTCAGATGGAAAAAAAAATCAGCTGGGATGGGAAAAACGTGTAGGCAAAAAATAAGATGGTAATGATTCCAAAAAGGAAGCAGAAAAGATGGGAATTCCTCAGAAGAAAATAGAACCAAAGCTCCCCCTGGTGGACATTTAGGATGTTCAAGTGATGCACTCAGCAGCCCAGATAAGTTTAGCCAAGATATTAACATTTAAAACATTATTTTTTCTTAGTAAAGAATTAATTGTATTTAAAAATGTACACTTGCAGCAAGCAATTTATTGACTTATTTACAGCAGAAACTGGACAAAGAAAGTCATCAATTATAAGGTTTTATCATCAAAGTCAAGTCTATTATTGGCCCTTTCTACTGTACATAAAAATATCAAATTCATACCTTATATTTGCCCTGGTCACAGCCACAGAGTGTGCTTTCCATGGTGTAACTGCGTTTTACTCCAATCTCTCTCCAAACAACAACTCGCGCGGTTGACTCTTTGGAGCGCTCCACAACAAAACTGGAGCTAGCCATACTGAAGGCAGGAGCGATCTGGGACAGGATCTTGGGAAGAGTCTGTAAAATAAACCAATCATTGTTCTCCGTTTTAAGCAAAAGTAACTGTGCAAAGATTTTAGTGCCTCCTTTAGCCCTTGATTATCTTAACTATTAGCTAGTTATCATGGGAACTGAACATGAACCGAGATGCTGATGCCCATAGATGCAGGTAAAAGGCCAAAGCTTGATCATATAAAGGAGACAAGTGAAATATTGGAACTGCTTAAGATGGCCCATAAAATTTCTCTGAACTGAGGGACAATTGAATACTATAACACAACATAATTGTGTTATAAATATGAGCTACATGACAGCAGGTTTAATGGAGTAACAGAGGACAGTAAGAGGTGGGACTCAACACTTATAACCTTTTGTAGAGTTACAAGCATGTATCTTGTCCTGTGTGGAAGTGTTTGCTTACCCTGTATCCAAGGTCCTCTTGTAAGTCGCTCGAGGTTGCACTGATATTGGACTGCCAGACAGTCTCCTTCACGCTGCAGCCGTACATGAATACATTTTTCTTTCTGGAATGACCATGGTAATCACAGAAGACCTGTGGATTTATGGACACAGAGAGGATGAACAGAGGTTCATGATGCATGATGTAACTTCTTCCATAAAATAGTAGAAGTAATAACACTCATGCAAATAAAAGATGAACAGGGATTCTACTATAAAAATAAATTTTAATTACTGAAAATAAAATAATAATTAGCCTCCTTTTAAACAATCATACTTTGTAAACAAGTCTACACAAAAAAAAATAAAAAGAAAAATTATCTCAAAGTTTCAGACAAGTATAGCACAAAGGCCAGCAGAGTGAGTTGTTTGGGATGAATTCATAGATGACTAGTCACTAAGTTTTCTACACACTGTACATTTACGCTACACTGATCAGTTACCCTGTACTGTGTCACTGAACTCAAGAACTGGCAGCATAATTAGGCAGTTAAAGGAAAAAGTACGATGCAAAGTGCAAAATGCCCCCAAAGTAATTTAAGTGTAGTTAATTAGAAGTCATACCAGAGGTGCTCTTTGTATGTATGCAAGATACTGCAGCAGGCCCTTTGTATGGTAGATGGTGGGGTGGAGCTCAGGATCGGGGTTCTGCCACTGGCGGTTCAAGTCCTCTCCACTCAGTGAACAACGATGACTGCAGCAGAAACGAGATTCGCAAAGGAAAAGAAGGATACTGAGTGAAGCTGTGGCTACAGAAGAAAGGCACAGCTACAGACTCCTTCCAGTCAAAGTTTAATATGTGCCCTAAACTAGCTATGACCACCGTGCAGGTGCAGCTACATCAGATGAGTGAATACTTAAAAGTTTAAACTGTTACTTTTACTCCATCTCTGTGAACTCACTTTCCGTTAACAACTCCGTCAGGGTTGAGCATGGGGACTATCTTAAAAATGTAGGCCTCTCTCAGGCTCACTGCCAGTGGACTGGTCCCCATGAGGAACTCTAGCGTCCCCTTCATCACCCAACTAGCATTGGTCTCCCCAGGATGGACTCTGGCAGACAGGAAGATAAATGGCCGATTCCCTGGAGTGGGAGAAAAAAATAAAGGTAAAGAATAAACAATTAATCTGAAAAATTGAATGCGCTAATATTACAAAATGCAAATTAATCCAACTATCTATTTTGACCTAAAAGCCTCGTTCCTGCAAAGGGTTACCTAATTCCCACTTCACAGTAACCCATGATGGCCTTGGCACGACGAATACCAGCAAAAGGTGAAAGTTCGCTAGAGTGTGATTAATCTGATTATATTTTTTAATCGATTGATGGCACTAGATTAAACAAATGTAGAGGACAATGGAATAAAGACCATACCAATAAACCTCTGATGTTACAGTCACTTCAAACGAGGGAAAAAAAAATCTCTAGTTTTTACCATCTTGTAATAATTTACGTAGAATATTCTATGATCAAGAGTTCTATAGCTAAATAAACAAGCATGTGGTATTTAACCAGTGGATGTTTGCAGTCATCACCTTTATAAACATGTTTGTTTACCTGCTAAGATTGGCCAACATACTCATGGTGCCATAAATAAGATGTCATGTGGCATTTTTCCTATGACAGTTTATTGCTCCGAGGTCTACAACAGATCTAGATAAATAACAGCTAACAAGGAAAAGTAAGATTTGCTAAATACAAAAACGAAAGCTGTACATAATGAACACGTGTATAAGGCAATGGCACGAGGAGGAATAAAATGCAAATTAATTTTTTATCACAATTAAATACAAATGTTAAATTAATAAACTGAATTAGTATTATATATAGTCTTGTTTTAAGGAGACCATATTCAATCAAATTTTTACGCTCTAGAAGCCAAAAGACGATCTGTGCAGCACTGAAATTAGATGAAGTAAAACTGGACTTATGACAGCAACAGACGGGATTAAATGTTACATATTACATTATAGATTGTTCAATAGGACATCGGTTTTGTTTCACTGATTATTTCTGGCAGCAATCACCATGGTTGTTACGTCTTGTAAAAAAAGATACCAAGGTTTTTTGAATTTGGTGTATAAACAGCAAAGGACTCAGCACTCATCAATGTCAATCGTTGAACTTAGATTTCAGTTTACTGTTTAAAGTATAGTATAACTAAACCTTGCTTATTGTTCAGTAAATAACGAGACATGGGTAATACA
Organism: Gambusia affinis; assembly: GCF_019740435.1. Lineage (NCBI taxonomy): Eukaryota > Metazoa > Chordata > Actinopteri > Cyprinodontiformes > Poeciliidae > Gambusia > Gambusia affinis. The sequence goes on from NC_057870.1 coordinate 21,487,259, forward strand.
TGGGTATCTGTCAGTTCACTTACTGAACTGACAGATAAGATCACTGGATTTTGACTCTGGCATGGCAGTGATGGTGAGAAGTGGACAGGTGTTTCCACTAAGGGTTTCACACAGAACATCCTGCCTCAAGTAGATCTGAGGAGTCCTCATATCCTCCAGTTTGGACAGGTGCATCTGTAAGAGGTAAAAAAATTAAGTCCTTAGTTCTCTCTTTCTAAAAAATGTATGAATTTACTCTAACTCTGATTTAATCTGGCTTTCTGAAATGTGTTCTTGCACCATTGTATCAAATTTGACTGACTCAGCTATGAAACTCTACTAAGTTGCTCAACATAAATGAATATAGTTTAGAACATTGAATGTTGTACAAACTTATAATGGAAAGGACAAAATAGTTTGATACTTCATCCAGAATTTATTCTGTTGAAGTATCAAATGTTTAACAACATGAGGATAAAGTGAAACTAGCTGTTAGAACGTATCAAAAAATAATTATATTCATATTTCTCATGCAAAGTGTGTGTTGACAAGCAAAACATTTAGTTGTGAGACTACAAGTGGGACTGAAGTAGTACCTTGAGTGCAGAGTATGTGTAAGGGTAATGATAGGCAAAGTAGCAGACATCATCCTTATGGATGAAGTTTACGCTGAAGGTCAGCGTATAATACGATTTTCCTTTTTGTCCCCCAGTTGCAACAGAACTTCTTGCAAAGTGATTCCTGTGAATATATACATTTTAGTTGAACAGTACAAAGGAAATCAATCTCAGAAAAACTCAAAGCAGGTAATTTATTCTGAAAAGTTAAGTTGCATAATTCTGCAATAAAACAAATCATTGACTAAATCCACTAAAAGCATCACTTTCAGATTTGGAAGATTAAAGAAGATGTTAAAGTAGTCAGTATAGAACAGAGTACTTTAACATCTAGACAGTAAAAAATCTCCAACATCATACATGTCTGTTCTTTCTAAAACACTAGTGAAGATGGAGTGAAGCAGTGATACACTTTCTAAAAGAGGCCTTTTAAAAAATGGCTGAGCACTAAGTCTGTTATTATGAGCTCATAATTTTTATTAATGCAGCAAGTATAAAATATAATACAGTCAAGTGTGTGCTCCACAGCTCAATGAAGTGTGCTACATTAAAGTATAAAACTGCTGTGGTGATATGGAACTCTAGTTCTAATTGCAAAGTTTCTTTAATGGCTTCTTTAAAAACAAATTATCTGCATTTCACCTACTTATAATAACAAATGTCTGCTCCTGTCCTGGCCCAGTGAGGCTTGCCGGCGATGGCCTCCTGGACAGAGTACATCAACGGTTGCATGCCTGCACACAGAAACATGTTTAAACAGAGTTATGCAGAACGTTACACTACACCACACTGCATCTCCTTTGCCAGAGTCTGTTTGTTTGTTTTCCTTCAGATGATGCTTCATGTCTCACCATAGTTAAACTGGCTGTTTGACTTCTCACAGTTGATGATGTTGAAGCGGTACGCAGCCCCGACTCGCATGCCACTCACTTCAAAGTAAAACCACTGATGGTAGTGATTACTGTTGATATCCGCATTCAGAACAAGATCGTACTCGTATCTGGAGAAAATTTTAAAAAAGCAGAGACAATAAATATAAACCTAAATATCAACTACCAGAAAAAATATCACATAATTCATTATATCACATGTATTTATACAAAACATGTAAAAGAAAATGGACACGTGGACATACAGTCAAGCCCAAAATTATTCATCCTACTTCAAGGTTTAGACTCAAATTTATTTTCCATCTAACCAAGAAGCTTCTGATACCTTCCTCAATCCAAAAAAAACTTTACTGTTTTAATTAAAACCACACTTAAAACAACTTATTGTTGATAATACTCCCTGTCCCATTTGAAGAGCACAGAAATATTTAGTTCTCTCCACAAGTTAAAATCACTTCCAGTTGAAAAAACATGCTGCTAACCCTGAAAGATTACTATACACATATACCTGGTATGGATGTGAATACTTTTGGGCATGCCTGTACCTTGTGTAAGACTGTAAGAGTACACTGCTAATATTTTTCATGAAAAGACAACTCACTTCCTAACTTGAATGGCTTTCCTGAGGTTTCCTGACTCAAACTGAGAGTTGAACTTCAGTGATTCGCTGTTTTCTTCAATCACAGGGCTGAAACAAAAATGGTGGACAATTTCTTAATGCATAGGTAATGATCACAAAATGAAAAATTGCTCTCTCTGACAACAATTCCATATAAACACTTAGGCACTGGACAGAAATCTATTGAACTCTTTCACCTAAGAAAAAAACCTTTAGCACCCATGAAATAACTCACCTGGGATGATCAATGTCATAAACTACTTTATCTAGGACATCGTTAGGATGAATCAGCCGCTCAATGTCCTGAAATATTTTGGACCTACAGACAAAGAAAGAACCACTTGCACTATTTACAAGATAACGATATTTCAAATTTAATACTCAAGCTCAAGAGATAAAAAAATATTTTGGTAATCATGGGTTGACTTTTCTAGTAAACATTTCTTTTAGCCACTATTGCAGTTGTCTCACCTTTGTACACCATAAATTCTCTCCAGAAGAGGCTCCTTTAACGTTGGAGCTATATGTCCAAAGTAATCTGGGTAAGCCACTTCAGCGTACTGTGGGACTGACTGTGTCTCCTTCGCCATCTCCACATAAAGGTCAGGGTCATGCAGTGGCAGGAGTCGAGCAGTGTCTGGCACCTCCAGAAGCGGAGCATCACCTCCTTCGTCTTCAGTACCTTCTGACCCACAATCTGAACCCACGTTGCTGCCTCCTCCACCAGTGCGACGTACTGGGAAACCCCCAAGGAGGAAAGGTGGCTGGATGTGTCTCACGTTGTTAACTGGAGAGCCTTCGAGTTTGACCTTTTCGGAACCAGCTTCTGCATTCTGATTCCCTTTGTCCTCAAGAGAGACACCCTCCAGTGGATGGGATAGTTCCTGCTCTATCATGTGACCTTGAGACAGAGACTTTGAGAAGAAGGTTGGAGCGGTGCGTCTATCTGGGGTTGGAATGTTGATACCCTCTTGTTGATCTTTGTTCTTGCTGAGGTGGATTGTGTCCAGGTCCAGAGGAGTTTGAGAACTAGTGAGGGAGGGAGACGACAGAGTCTGATGTTCTTTGACAGAGTTGCAAACGTTCTGAGAATCTGGTTTTTGCTTTGGAGACGGGGTTTGAGCTGTGGGCACTTCAGCTGGCCGACTGAACCGAGCAGACGATGATGAGTAGAGATATGTTGAAGAAGATGTTGGAGAGGCGCGCTTTGAAAAGTCAAAGCTATACCCCTGTAAAAGATGAAGATATGTACATTTTATTCAAAGAAGAGTCAATTTTGAGTGATCAAGTAGGAAATATGTTGAATTATCTTGGGCAGACAACCAATCTGCCAGTGACCCAATAGTACTGCATTACATTTTTAAGGTTAAGATACCATGCTCAGTCAGTACAGTAGGGGTCTCACAAAACCTCACCAGTGGTTCAAAGACAAAGGTACCGCTTGGCCTCTACGTAACTGAAATTATTGTTGTACTACTGAGAATAGTGTTAAATACTGTCAAGAGACCAGCTCATTGACGTGGTTTCAGTGAACAGAGGCTGAAGAGTTAGAGAGCTCTGTACATTAGTGGTGAAAGTAAAAGTTTGTAGAGGTTTCATTTTTAATGCAGAACTATGAGACAGTCTGTTCTGTGAATTTTACTGCATTCAGTTTCACTTAATCTTATGAAACACTTGACAGAATTATGTATATTTCTAAAAAATAGTACAGAAAAAAAGTATTTACCTTGTTATTTATGATTATAATATCAAAAAACGTACTGCTAAAATATTTTCCAGTATACTTTAGCCATTTCTCTTTTGTTGTAAGAACTTTAACAGCCTACAAAATAGTTATTTGTCGCATTTCTGTGTGAGCTGAGCTGTTATCTTTTTACATTTGAAACAGGAGTGATGTCACACACGATGTCAGAGCAAGCAGAGTTGAACAGTGGATTTTACCATTTTAAATAGGCATGGTTTCAAGCTTTACACCGTTTTTCGAATCTTATACTAGTAATTAGCACAATTAGTGCAAAATTACATTTGAAACATCTGTCTGTATATTCTCTAAAGCTATGGTTTCAGACTGTTGCACAGGTACAGTTAGTTGAATTTCCACCAACTTCCGTGCTGCACAAATAAAATGTTGGTGTCAACAATTTTTAGGCTTTCTATTATCTGAATGTAGAGTTTATAAGCCAGTTTGGGTGTGATTCTTTTAAAATTACAGTTAAAAACAGACAACTGTAAAATTTTAGCCATCTAGTCTAACATAATCTAAATTAAATTTATGTTGTGAGGAAAAAAAACAAAACATGGATCCTAGAAATAGACAATGCCCACCTGAAAGTCTTCAGAAAGCTCAGAGAAAAACTTCTGATAGACCTTCAGCTCCTCAAATGGGCGCCCAATGTTCCTATTGGGATGTAGCTTGTTGAGATCTGTCTCTATATCATCATTCTGATTGAGAGGAGACAGCAGTAAAATTATACCAGAAACACAATACAAATGGAAACAAACATAGTTCAAGAAGAAAGACGAATGTTTATTTATTCAATTTAACTGAAGTAACTGCTACCTGCTGGAAACTAAAGAAATTGCAAATACAGGGAGTGGCATGTAATTTAAGTTTGGACATCCAAAAGTTATTTTAGTTAAATTAGCATGAAAAACAAAAGGAAAAAATTAGACGCTAAACCATTAAAATAATAATAGAAATAATATATCAGGTCATCATATCAAACTTTTTATATGAATTTAAAACTGGGTATTACCAGGTTGCACTGATCCTTGTCTTCGTCGTTTTCAGTGTCTGTCTCTCCCTCGGCCTCCTCGTTATCATCGCTTTCATCCATATCATCCACTGTGCAAAAACGTATAGAGACACATTTATTTTTGTTCTTTGTCCAAGCAAGTGTTTAACCAGTTTAATGTAAAAATAGTTACTTTTTCCTCTTTTTTTTTTTAATAATACAAACTCAATCTTCAACACATTTTGTCAGTTTTATTATGGGATAGACCACAAGAAAGTAAAGCAAAAATGTGATGTAACCCATTATTTTCACAAATAAAAATCTGAGAAGTGTGGCATACATTTGTATTTAATATGACTGTTGTGTCATCCTCTTTCCATTTTCAGATGAATTTTGAGGTTTACATCATGTTATAGTGTTATTTCCTCATCCAAAACAATACCTGGAATGTTGCTTTGATTCTTTCATGCATGTCTGAGAAATCCTTTAATCTCCCCCTGCAACCAGTCAGAGTACCTAAACCCTTGCTCTCACCAAGCGCCGTCTTTTCCACTCAGGTCTTACTCAGAGCTGCAGTCTCCAGCCGAGCGTATCCCATTCAGCTCCTCGAGACTAGTGGCATCAGCAACAAGCAAACATCTGGAGGAGCTGAGAGTCTAATGGGCTTATAAGAACTACTACTCAGTGCCACGCTCTTATGTTTTCAAAGGCATACTGGACAAAACTTGTTAAAGAAAGGCCAGAGTGGTAAAGAGCTGGAGCTTGTCAAAGAGTCAGAGCTTCTAAACTATGTTAACTATAGTTAAAATTTTTACATGATTGTACCATAAAATGGTACCTTTAATGTTCTCTAAAAAGTGAAGGACAAATACAAATAAATGCCCCAATCAATTTTTTTTATTTCTAAAAAAAAAAAAAAAACATCAGGAAAAGCCTGCATCATTTTCCTGAAACATCACTGCTACACTTTTCTCTGAGTAATTTTATAAAATCACAGTAGTATGTACATACCCTGTTTTAAAAGCCTGCTACTATGATTGTTTTTGGGGGGGTTTTTTACTGAAAAGCAAAACTTTTTTTTTTTGCATAAAATACTAAGTTTGGTATTTTGCAAATTGTTTAAAGCCCTGAGAATATTGATAATCTGAGCTCCCTAAACTGCAAATCCACATAAGGTTGTGAATACATTGTGTAACCTCACCCCCAGAAAGCTGGCTGTACAGCTGGTCCACAGGCCCACCAGGAGGGACCTGAGACAGCTGAAAGTGGAAGGCTGAATTGATGGTGGGCAGAGGCAGGAGTTTCTTAGGAAAACACTTTCTCATGATGAGGCTTGAAGTGTTGATCAGAGGATCCAGTGTCCGCACGGGTAGACACTCCTGAAAAACAAATACAGAAAGAACAGCAGAGTCCCAAACTGTACATCTGCACTGTTTGCTTTTGTTTCTTCTCATTTAGATTTTCTTACTCACAGTGGAGGAGTGGTACAGGATTCTCATGCCGTCAGCCTCCAAAAATGCCCTACGGCCCACTTTGAGGTTGGTAATGTTTCTGAGGCATACAAGCAATCCTTTACGAATCAACATACAACAGTGTCGAGTGTCGTTCCGATGCCAGTCCTGATACAAAGCAAGCAAGACGGGCACATGGCCACTGTCCACTGCACGATGGGCATTAGTTTCTGCACACAGGAGTAAAAGGAGTAGCTGATAAAGTATTGCCACATATAACTTCCATACTGTGGGATGGACTAACTAAAGGTGTAATAAATTAAAATAAACCCGTCGAATGCAGACATAATATACAGGACAGGAGTAGGATCTAGAGCAAATTAGGTTATTCAAAGTAATGATGAGGAAAAAGAAAACGATAAGCTACACTAGATGAAGATGCTGCTGATAAATTACCATAGAATAAAGCTCAATTTGACAAAAAACAATTACTCACTGGATTTGAGCAGAGCTCCCAGTGCGTCCAGAGCCACCCTGTTAATTTTAAAGAAAAGCAAAAGGGTTACATGATGATTGAGGACTATCAGAAAAAGGCCAAGGACATGTAGCCTGTGGATACCACTGGTATCTTTTAAATATAAGTACATGCTTCTTCACTACAAAAAAAATAAACACTCACTTAAAGAGGCTTGTATTCTTCTTGCTGTAAGGCCCAACAATCTTGAACATGACTTCCACCATACCAGTCTTACCCAAAGAAATAGCATTCACCGCTTTATATGGTAAGAAAAAAAAGTGAGAAAATTGTGCTAAATGCTCAAAAGAGACAAAAACATTTCTCGTAAAATATTTTCTTTGCTCAACTCTCAGATACAGAGGATGCCTTTTACTTACAGTTGTTAGAGTAAATCCTGAGAACCTGCAGACAGGGCAGGAGCACTTTTGCGTTCTGTAGATTCTGTTTCATTACATCGACTGTGACGTTCAGAGCTCCACTTAGACGTGCCTTCACTCCAAACTTTCTGTCTGAACATACACAAGGTTCAATATCAATGCAAAGAAAGAAATAATGTGTTTATACTGTGCCTCACTGCAGACAAACGTCACCTATGTGATTTTGTTTAACAATTTTTAATCATCTTCATGATTAAACATGTTAACAGTGTAGGACAAGAAGAAAACTGATTTTGTTATACATCAAGAATCACGTTGAGTGCATAAAATTATGCACTTAACATGTAGAATTAAATTATAATCTGAACTATCCACAACATACCAATGTTTTTTTTTTAATCAGGCACTTGCATAGTTTTCTTTTTTACATCTTTGTAGCTACATCTTTGACAGTCAAGCTGACATAAAAAGTTTAAAAAATACCTAATCAACTTTTCTCCCTTCATAAAACATTTAAATGCCATTTGAAGAAAAGCACAAACAACAGCATAATAATTCAAAGGCAAAGGAGAGAAGCTATGGTATTTTAAATATTTTTTTTACAGCCCCAACAATACTGGAAATTGATGGATCTTTAGCAGGGCTCAGAAAAAGGACAATACTAAAGTAGCTTTCCAATTAAAGACATCCGCTCTTAAAATACTGAATCTGAAGCTTATATTCAGATGGTTATCACAAGGTTATCATTCAACATAATTTGGAGGAGACAAAAGAGAGTACCTTTTGTGAAGCAACAGTAAGTCATAAAGGATTCCAAAAGGGGAGGCTAAATTAGTTTCTATGAAAATTCTTCATTGTGACATAAATGTGGTCAATGAATGAGGCGTTAAACACAACGGAAGTAGATGAAAAGTGTGTGACTCACAGACTATGCATAAACCTTTGCATCTTCATTCAAAGAAGGCGTAATTTAATTTTGTGTAATAATGCAACACATTAAACAATACAATATGATTGAAGAACTTTGCCTTAGCTCTTTCTTCACCACGACAGACTGGCACAACACCCACTTCACTGTAGACACCACACCAATATGCCTATAGATCTTCATCTCCATTTTTCCAGAGAGGGAAAAACAAGATCCAGAGACACTTAAACTCTTCCACTTAGAGCAGGACCTCTTCCCCGATCCATTAAAGGTATTGTACCGTTTTACAACTCAAGATCATGTTTGAGATGGTAATAGATGGTGATAGACTGTGACAATAAAAATACCTTTTGGTCCAACCTTGGCCAGTAGTGAGTGAAGCTGCAACATAAGTTCCTCACTGGGAGGAAGTTCTTTACTGGCGGAAATCAGAATCTGGAATAAAACTCCAGTTCCTCCCTTGGAAACAAACACTCCCACTCTGCGGCCTCGGCCTAAGACAGAAAACCAGGAATAGAACTCTATTAACTGAGCTGAAACCTAATTCAGGATAAGATTAGAACCACGTGAGTTAACATCGATACAATTTATAACTACCACATCGTTAATTGTGGAATCACATTATACAGTGTATGCATCGAGAACATGTATCAAGTTTTAAAATCATTTATTACACTTATAAATAAATGCAGGTATTCAGACTTTAGGCAGCTTGATTTTAATGTGAAGAAAATAAATCAGAGTCTCCTTACCAACTGTCAGCAACTCACTGAGGATGTACATGATGTTCAAGGTGGTCTGAACATCCCTGCTGCTCTGTCAAAGTGACAAACACCACACATGTTAAAATGATACACAGTTTGCAAATTGGTGAAAGAAGCGTAATTCTCTCTAAACGTTTTTCAGAAGTTTTCTTTGGGGTTAGATGGAGAAGACTTTGGGATCAATGTGAAATCTGCTCCAGAATTGCAGTTTTTAAAGGAGACTGGCTAAGATTGTCCACTAAGAGCAAGATAAATTAATTTGCTTTTAATAAAACCTTCTGACTGAGAACAGTTAAGTGATTTTATGGTTATAAGTGAATAGATGGTTTCAGGCCAAAAATGAGGATTAAACAACCCTTAATTCTTGCATCATACAAGGTTTCAGTTGAATTACGGCTCCTTTTGTAGTATTTTTTTTTTTTGTATACTGGATTGTTTTCATATTTTCTATAACATTTTCAGACGTGTAAATCAGAAGTTGTCAAATGAAACTTGTTTATTCTAAAACTTGCATCTGTGAGGTCAAAAACCTCCATTATGTGGTTTATTCCAAAAGGGTAAATGTAAGCCTGTTCATTCAAAGTAACTTAAACCTACGGTGGTTGAATTTCAGAAAAGGTGGCCTATTAAACAGATTGTGTTACAATGTTTTGCAGGGAAAGTCTGTGGCTGAGTGAACCTCCAGAGAAGACAGGATGACCTCCATTCCACTGGAGCCTTTGGACATCACCTCTTTTCCACTCTTCTCTGCAAAACCACACAGAATAAAAATAATCAGAAATGCAAAAAACAGAAATCTGTTTAGTTTAATTGAAGTAAAGACTTTATCAAATTAACAGCAGCATTTTCTAATCCTAATTTTACTAAGAGAAGGTGATAACCACCATTGCCAAACTCCTGTGATTTCTAAAGTCAAGAAAACTGAATAAAAGTTCAGTCCTTCAGAGCCTTGCAGATGTCAGTCGACATAATCCAAGGCCTTATCCATTCTTTATAGCAGCCATCTTAGCTAGAGTCCTTGGTTTGTTTTCAGGAACTAAAGTGTAGAGGATTGTCTCTGGTTAAACGGCTCAAACTTTAAAGGGCTCCCATTCAAAAATATGCACTGCAATTACACTGGTTGCCACAACAGAGTACAGAGGCTCACGTTACAACAGACAAAGAAAGTGACTTCATTCTCTACGGCGGACACATTTAATCCACTGTATCTTTACATGGCAAAGCGTTGTTTGCATCTATATTAGTTTTCAACATCTTGTATGTTCAACCATTGAAGAATTTTAAACAAACTTAAAAACGACTCTTCAAACATAACTGAAGAAGACTTTTAACATATCAGAACTTGAATTACTCAACCTCTCCATTTTTGTCTGATTTCATTTTTTTATTTTTTGCAAACGCTAACAAAAAATATATTTTGTCTTGTTTTGCGAGTGCAAACATATTAAAATGAACACATTAGAATTCCCAAAAACAAGAAAATACCCAGGACAGACACTGAAGGCTTTGCAACAAACTCTTTATAATAAGATTTCTTATAAGTTTCAATGACAAAAAACAAATAAATGTAGAAGAAAAAAAATGCACACAGCGATAATGACAAAAAGAGAACTAAATGTGACATAAAAGGCGCTATTAGATTTCTTTCAAGTCAGCAGTTTATGCCAGAAATGCAGACGTTATATAAAAAAACCCAAGTGGGGGATTACATTACTTGATGGAGATTTTAGACTTCATGTCTGACAGCTTTGCGCATTTGGCACAACATGCAATGCGTCATGTGGGGATAAAATGTGCCAAGTATGCAGCTCTTACAACTTGCAGTAAGGAAAACATGCCAAAGTTACACTGGAGACCAAATAGAAATCGTGTCTGTCCAGTCTGTCCTTGCACACACTTTAGACCAGTGGAGAGGGGAGCAGCATCTTCCAAAAACATTTATACCATGCCAGTCTTTTAAAAGAGCTTCTAAACAAATCAGCGCCTCAACACCTAGCAGGTGATTGATGCCTTTCCGTAAAAAATCCCACAACAAAATAAATTTTAATCTCAGCAAAGTGAACTCCTATGTTTTCATTCAAGTAAAGATGCACAGAAATTGAAACTTTTGACTGAACCGGGATCGGAATATAAAAATCTGATCATTATTGATCAGTGAACACATTGTCATTTTTGGTATGAGTAAGGTGTTTAAAATTAATTCAGAGGAAGAATAAGGTATAAGAAGCTATTTAAAAGCAAATCATTTTCTATGACATGTCCAGATATGTCTGCAATTCATTCAAGCAATTACAGGGAGATGTTTAGAAACAGATAACAGGAAGTCTAAATATATTACATAAGAGCTGCTCGGTTTAAGCTTTTAAGCTTTATAACTATATTATGGAATATGACTGAATTGGAAATATTGATGACCTCCAGAAAACCTTAAAGCTTCAGAGTCTAAATTCTGGAAAGAATGCACAGGAAAACCAGTGTTTATAGTTAGTAATGTCAAACTATTGCTAAGATCCTAATTAAATCCAATTTTAAAACTCTCCAATAACTTAGCTTTCAAATATTTTCAAAAGTCTGATTCCACCTCTACATCTAATATTATTAATGGTCACTCAGAACAGTAAGGCTAGAAGTAAACATTTTGAAAGTTGTTCTTATCTCTCAGTTTTTAAACAGAAGTTGGGATCTTGTAAAGTCTGTGTCATCAGGTCAAAAGATGAGGGGAAAAAAGATATATAAAAAAAAAATCCACCACAAAATCATTTAAAATCCGACTTTTTGTCGCCATTTTTGGTATCTGCTGCTAGTGCCCATGACTACGACAAATTTCATAATGAGTAAAGAAAACTAGAGAATTAGGATATTATTAGGATTTTATTTATTATTTCAAATTCTACACTCAATTCCGACTCTCTAAATAACTTACTCTTGTTTTCTGTCATTTGTCACCCTACCTGATGAATCTGCATAGTCCAGCGATGGATAGTATCTCTTGGTGTAGTGATAATCCATTTTGAAAACAAAAAATCTAATACTTCTCAGATGGGATGAATGAAAATGTACACGGTTCTCCAAATTACCAGCTTTACTTCACCGCAGTAAATCAGAACCCTTCCGAGTTTGATATGCTATAGTAAATCATGCCAAAAGTTGAACTCCTAAAGCTTCGTTGGTATGTCTGCATCCCCTCACGGCAAGCAGTGATCTCCTTAGATATGAACACAATCCACCTGCTCTTCTACCATTTATGCACAGATATCCACACTTAGTAACAAGCACCTCCCTTTAGACTCTGCCAACAACTGAACTACTGCTTGCTTCAACAGAAAATTGTTGTTTGAAATGCATCCCTTCAAGTAAAAGTTGGTAAGATGTAAGGGAATACACAACTCTGAAAAGGACACTATAATAAGTCTTAGCTTTCTCTTGTTCTTTCTTTAGGTTCCTCTTCACTGCCTCCTAAGCCCCTAAGACTCTGAACTTAAGACAGAGTACAGAAAAGTCCCTCCTGGAGTGTATAGTTACTGTGAACAGGGTCACTTCCCTCTGACCACGTCATACTCATACACGTTTCAAGTTGGAGTTGCAGGGGAGGCACTGACAGACAGCAAAGCAGGAGATGAGAAGGGGAACAGCTGTATATCATGATTGATAGAGTTACAGACAGACAGTTTTCCACTGCGCCCGTCAGTCGGAATGGATTAGCTGCTTGACTTTGGAGAGAGGAGAAGAACTAAACTATGGGAAGAGGAAAGGTGATATTCAGGAAAGATGAGATGAAAACAAGGTCAGAGGGAATGCAAAGCATGTTGGCATTTGAAAAAGAATAATTTATCAAAAATTCCTTGCTTAATTACATAAAAAAAAGCATTCCCTAGTTGTTTCTCTGAGAGTTGTTCTTGTTTACAAATATTTAGAGAAGTACTGAGAAAATGGTTGGTGACCAGATTATTTATAGCATGATTGGCTGATTGGAAAAAATCCTATATTTTTATAACCAACGAACACAAAGTAAGGAGGTTCTACCAGGTCATCTTGAGTTCATCAGTATGGAAGTTGCTACTGAAGGAAGAAGAGTCAAAGTTAGCTAATTTCAGTATCAGTGAGGCGTCTCCTACGACACGATTTTGCAAGTTTCAATTAGTTAAATTTAAGACTTTATAAAACCAATATTTTATATTTCAAAATGTTATTAACTCAACCTAGTTGTGGTTATCACTTTAAATTGATTAATGTGTTTCACAAGTTAACATAACCTAGTCATTTTTTTTTTCAATTGGAATGTTATTCTAGTGCTTCACACCTTGGTCATCCAACTTTACCTCACTGTCTTCTTACAGTAGACAGTGAGGTTCGTATTGAAATGGTTAATAGCAGCAGGTGCCAGTGAAATTCCAGTTCTTAAGCTGAAGCTCATTACATTTATGCCTTATAAAAAAAGCATCTAATAAAATTCAAAGAATGTTTTTGTTGTGATAGCCTAAACATACACCATGACAGTTCCAGCAGAAACAGACTTGACATGCTACAGAAAAGTTGACTGACATAACTAAGTAACATTGATGAGCTAGTATAATTTCAAGGTCTAAGATTTTCAGACCTAATACGGAGATTTAAGATTCTGCAGAGGCCATGGTTTAAAAATAAAGTCAGAGAAAGCCCAGCAGCGTAAGAAGCTATTTAAAAGCCTACTGTATTTTCTATGGCGGCCTGTGGGTTGTTCAATTAGACAGCTGGAGCAGAGAGTCAGTCCTGGGTGGGTGCCTGTCATTTCTTACCTTTCTGAATTTTTGGTCATTTCATACCTGAAATGGTGTAGGAGTGATTTTAACAGGAGCACATTTTATTAGATATCAGCTCAAGGTCAAGGCATCATTTTATTCCTTTGTGTTCAGCCTGTAATAATTGGAACTGGAATTGGAAATGTTAGACCTTTGCAAATGTCTGATGTCACGGTAAGAATTTACATTTCTTAAGGTCACAAGTAGACTGATATTATCAGGTAATAATGCAAATCACTAATGTGAGACAGTAAAGACAGCTTAAAGTATTAACTCCAAATTAATTTTCTGTTTAAAAAAAAGAGCAAAAAAAAACCAACTTTATCACAGTGACTGCCATATCACAGAATGTTATTATTTTGGCTCCCACACAACACTACAGAATGGCCAGTTGTTTTTTTTAAATGAAGTTACCTGTCACCTTAAAAAGAAACCAGTTAAATTATGGCAGACTTACAGAGAAATCTTAGAATTGGAAATTGGTCAATAATCTGTGACGTTTTTATTCATGATTCAAAAATATTTTTAGGTGACTGAGTCAAATGTTGTTTAAAGTACACTGAGCCTGAGTTTGTGTCTTTACATTGCTAGTTTTGTGAGTGTGCTTGCTATTTACAGCGATGTCAATTGCAGAATAGCAGGCAATCCTGACGTGTCACAACTAGAACGCTGAGAATGCTCAGCATATTTACTTGATAAATGACCTTAACAAGTATCAAAATTGTCAGTTAGTTTCACCACTTAGACAAGTACATTTATTGAGAGTAAGAGTGCAGCAACAATGTGAAACTGATATTTGAACTAATCCGAGTTTACAACAGAGGCTCCCTGCTAACAAGGCCACAATCATGTTACACTGTGTTCAACACCGTGAGGTGGCACAATGCCTTCTCCTTCCGCTGTGAGATCAAGACTACTCTTTAAGAGTAATCAGAAACTGTGAGGCTCAAGATCAGTCAATCTACACCTCAGCCACTGCCGCACCCATTTATACACAAAGAGCTAAAATAAACTTTTAATTTACTTAACTACTCCTGATTAAAACTTTTTGAAGGTGTAAAGGAAAAAATAAAAAGAAAAAATAAAACCACTGCTTGTAAATCTGCGTAGATGGTGAATATTCCTGAAATACTGAGACCAGTTTTTCTGGAACCAGAAAATACATTAAAAGTAACGTAAATATTTTTCTTCCCCATTATGATGCTTGTTTTGAACTTCAGCAAGTTTTTAAATACCTAAATTGATTGAGTTGCTAACATGTGATTGGCTGAATTGCTATTTGTGTTAACAAGAACATGTGTACCTAATAAAGTGGTCAGCATATGTTAAGTGTCTAGTTTTTTTTCTTTCCTTACCCTGTGTCTGTATGAGATGAAGGATCTTCGCTGTGACCAGTCTTGCGGTTTCTACATCTCTCAGCATGACCTCCCCGTCCATCTTCTCCAGCTGGGCCAGGAGCATTAATACCTTAGAGTTACTGGGAACACTGGGGAAAAAAGACATTGAAACTTGAATTCACAAAGTTCTCAACAGGTCTATCTCACACCGCTTCTGTCTTCCATATAAATGGACATGCTATGCTGTACAACAGAGGAACTCTGATCTAATAGACAAATACATTTACATTTGATGAACTTCACAGTATTTTCTTGAGGTTTTATTTGACCCAAAGTAGCAAATACATTTTAAGTCTGAGGTTGAGGATGACGAAATGAGAAAAAACTTAAGTGGCATCACTGCTTTTGCAAGGCACCACATGTCAAAAACAAAGAAATATAAATACGAACAGTCTCACTGGTAACCCACCGTTACCAAACAATCATCAAGTCTACTTTAAGATTTATTTATTATTCTACTAAAGCTGACTTAATGGCTGTTCCCAAGGGATTAGCTATTTCTGGGGTGACCAATATTTTTCTAATAATATGAACTTCCCTGGCACTGAACTAGAAGCAAGAGATTAGGGGTCACCTGGTACAGCAAGGGCAAAAAATCAAAAATCTAAACTCTGATTATACCCAGTAGAACAGAAGTTCTCATTCCTTATAAAGAGAGAGAGAGAGAGACAGAGACGGAGATCAAAACAGAAATAGAAAGTGAGTGATTAGGACAGTAAATTAAAGAAAATGTCAAGAATGATGGGAGAATGTAATGCATGAGCAGCCAAAGAAACAAAAACAGATGTAGAACCTAAATAAACCTGAGACAGAGATGAACAAAGATTATTTTTAGTCGTGACAAGTTCACATGGCTACTTCTGGACGCCATGTAATTATCTCTGCACAGGACTCTCTGGCACAAATACTGACAGTCTCTTTCTCACATGGTCACACATGGTGCGACCAGAAGATAAACAGTGGGATCGGACGCTGCTCTGAAGTGAGTCAAAAGCTAAAACAGCACAGGGACAGAACAAAACATCATAAAAGCAAATCAGGAGCAAAGGAGCTCATAAAACAAAACAAAAAAACGTTTCTCTAAGCTACACACATTCCCACACATCACTGCCCATGTGTGTGGCTGTGCACGCATCAGCTCACCCCTTCTCTGTGGCCATTTTGGGCTTGTTCATTTTTCCCCCACGTCAAAAGGTCATGTTGACTGCAAGAGAACGAAAACAAAGTCCGCATTACTAAAAGAGAACAAGTCAAAACATTGTGCATCATTTGGAAACAAGGATAATTAACCTTCACCCCCGGTGTCGCATGAGTTCCCACAGGACTCTCAACTGGAGCCGGCCAAGCAACTATGCCAAAACCAGCTGACAATAAAGTTCATCTGTCCCCAGCTTTGAATGTACTAGTCTATAAATATGTGCAGGATTTGTCCCAAACTGGCAACCTATGTAAGGTCATGAAAGAGTAAAATGTTTTACAGCGTAACAATATATGGTGTTGAATAGATATCAGAGTGAAAAATTCCTGCACATGCATATTCATTTCTATCTTAAACATTGGAAAAGTCCAGAGACTCATGGTAAAACCTAAATATTTCTTCTTTAAGTTTCAGGAATTTATATGCAAGGCCTTCTTTTACTGCTAACCTTGATGATATACATTGAATTTTTAAAATAGGCTGCACTCAAATGCAGAAACACTCCATTTGGGTGCAACACTGCTGGTACAACCATGAGAGGTATATAAATGGTTGAAATATTTTCTTCTTAATCATATATAAACAATCATATTGAGGTTTGCAAACATTAGCAAGTGCAGAACTCTTTTAAAATCCTACATTCCAACTAGGAATAGGCATTCATTACAATACAGTGACAACTGATTATGAAGTGATGATTATTCATGTTAAACCCCAAAATTGGTTTAGATAAGATTGCTTTATTTTGCTTCTCAAGCTATTTGTGTCACTGTCAGTTATAAGCATAAATACTACTTCTGTTTTTCAAAATAAACTGGTTTGTGTCATAGTTGCAGTATTTGATGTCATTGCAACTAAAAAACAGCTTATTTGATAATGGGTAAGATTTATATTTAGAGCACTGCTTGTGCTTACGAGGCTTTAGGGTCATGGAGTGATAAATTTATAGGTAAACAGACTGCGTTGAGTTGTGATATTGAATGGGCATTGCAACACCCCGTTTCTTTTCATGTAAAACAATTCTGTTGTAGATTTGCTTTAGTGTTAAGGATCACTGCACAGCTGTCAGACTAATGCACCAACATCTTCCTCTAAAATACAAGAATAGGAGTTCAGTAATTCATAGAAAGGGTTTTAACCAACAACGGCATTGAATTTTGGTAAAATCATCCAAACTTTTGCCTTATAAAACCAAATGAGAAAGTTCAAAATCCATACTATTACAGCTTTACAAAGAGTCTTCTCAGGACAATACAAGCTACTGCCTAATTTACCCTAGTTATTGGAAATAAACTCCTGGTTGTCATCACGTTTGGTCAGGTCATGTAGCCATGACAGGAAATGTAGCAGGCCCAGTGTACTATGATGAACTTATAAAATTGTTTGGATATGACTGTGGAAACCATGCCAGACTGATGAAAAGCAACGGCCGCTTCTCTAATATTATCAATAATGTGCCTTTTTGTTGGCAATGCATTAACAGGCTGAACATGTCATGAAAAAGATTAGTCTTCACAACTTCATATCCAGGCAGATATGGTACAGTATATGGAGTGTAGGTCCATCTTGCACTACTCTAGAATCATTTTCTAAAAGTATTCTTTAATAGGTTTTTTCTTTTTTAAAACATACTTTTGCTGAATCTGCATTGGAATCAAAACGGTGTCCCACATCAATAGGTTGGGACGACATTAACTACATGAAAATGTAATAAAAACCTGGGCATGAGTAGAACAAGGCAGAAGTTTCAAAAGTTTAGTTTCCCCTAAATATAAACCTTGCTTTGTTTAATCCTTTCCTATCAGTATTGAAGTCTTACATTTAAAGTTGAATGGGAACCGAGTCAACACAAAGCTAAATTATGTGGTAAGCGCTGAGAAAACACTAAGTTTAAAAAATGAATATATTTGGAAAGGACATTTTTCTCACCAAAAGTTTTGTCGCGATATGGACAGAAAGTGCAAAGGCAGCTGAGAATCAGGAAACCTTACTCAACAGCTTTGGGTTTTATTTATTTATTTCACAAAATTTGACATACTTATACTGAAACAACCCTTCATCATCACTATGTGCAAAAACATTTATCAGATAATTTAGAGTGATAATTATGGTTTAAGGGGAAGTAAAGCTGCAGCCAAAGGCAAAAACCAGTTTAACAGCTGACACATTACCCATCCTTCGCCAAAACAGACGATAGACCGGTCTTCTCCTACAATGTAGAATTTATTAAGGACGAAATTTTGCCTCATTTTTAAACTAGGCTTCTGACAGCAAGCTAAAATTTGTATCTTACTTCATTGTTTATCTTAAAGATGCCAAATTGGATAACCCAGCAGAAGATTATGGCCTCTGCACCTGCTGTGCTGGTCACTCATTAACAGCCGCCTGTCTGCACCAGCAGGCCAGCTAACCCTGAAATCAGCTAGCAATGCTCAATTTATAACCCAAAGCGAACTAAGACAAAGCAGCAGATTCTTACAATAAAAGCAAAATACCATTTCTCAAACCTGCACGAAAAGGAGATGCCGTCCAGCTGAAAGAGGATCAAGTCTGAGATAAGGGGGACTGCTACTGTTTGCCTGAAACGCCCTGCTGATGATGTGATGAGAGCAGAGGGCGTAGCAACGCGAGAGTAACGACGTCTTTCTATTTTGTTTGTTCTATGCGTAATTAAAATAAAACCGAATGTAAACCACGTCTTATAATACAACTCCTAAGTTATCTTCAGCTTTTGCATTTTAATTGTGTCAATTCCGCGCTAAATTGTGTGTAGGAGCGTCCCCCGTACCTATTTGGACTACAAATCCCAGGATGACTGCAGCCTATGACGTAAAATTTATGTTCCAGACTTTACAGCGTTCGAAGGAATTAAAAAACAAGGTTAGTGCTGGTTTATGATTTAATGATCCAATATAACAAATACATCTGTATTTGTTATATTGGAGATACAGAAACAACATATAAAATATTAATAATTGTGTTTTATTTGCTGTAAATACGTCGTTACTAGCATTAGTTTGCACACGGTATCTGAAACTGGCGAAAGCTAGCTAACATCATCACGCGTCTTTACCTTCATACTGTCGCAATGGCTTCATCTTTGTGTTTATACATTTTTGGTAAAATGTCACAAGGTTATTTCCGATATTTCTGATAGCACTAGCAGAAGGCCCAAATACGTAATTAGGGCCATGTATGTGCCTTACATACTATGCTTAGAGTTTCTCAAGTCATCTTCAATGTCCTCCCGAACATGACGTGAAATCGATTTAAATAAGCCCTTACAACACATTCGCATTACATATCGTGGCCATAGTCTTTTATTATAACCACTTATTGATCTAAGTGTGCTAATATTTAAAGAATCCACTCCTTAGTCAATTTAACGCGCCAGTGAATCGGTCTTTGAACCGATTACTATACTAATGAAGCTAATCTTTTCTCTTTTTTTAACCAGTTTACTAAATCAATCAAAACGGGGTAATTCCACTTAAATTATACTTTGTCTATAATTTCATCAACTACTAATATGTACTTGGATGCACTTTTTAAAAGTATGTCAAAAATCTTGCAGTCTGTTTTGGAGGTGGACTGCACGTCGCTGTAGTCAAAGTCCATCAAAATCAAATATTACTTCAAATAAGTCGTAGGGGAAACATTATTGAATAAACCGTTTTTGAGCTCAGTTACAGTGTTACATTGTCAAATTCTTGGCTTAATCTTCTCTTTTCACTTTAGATTATTATTGGTTACCATGGTGATGAAGTCAGCAGTTGAAGATGATGATACTGGCTGGGTGCTGGGCATACCAGAAAAGATGAAGAACAATGCCAATTGGGTTGATATCACTCATGAGTTCAAGGGCGCCTGCAAAGGTAAAATATTTTATTGATATTTCACTGTTTGGAAATTCAGCAGGTCCAGAAGGGATCATTATATTTACAAACTTGTTCTTATCTTGTTTTTGCAGAGTTGAACCTCGGAGAACTGCTTCACGATAAACTGTAAGCATGACAAAATTGCATTCATTACTACGTCAGCTTCACAAAAAAAAAACTAATCAGAATTAAAGTTTAGCTCACTGAAAAGAGAATTTGTTGTTGGTTAATATTCCTTAACACTTTTCAGTTTTATGTTGTTTGTAGTTTAGTTGTTTATTGAAAATAAAATCATTTTTATACAATTCTTCAGAAGAGAAAAGAGTGAGTTTTCTCTTATGGTGCAGGTTTGGCTTGTTTGAGGCCATGTCTGCTATTGAAATGATGGATCCTAAGATGGATGCAGGAATGATCGGAAATCAGGTCAACAGGAAAGTGCTTAATTTTGAACAAGCAATTAAGGTACAGCAGTAAAATCACAAAGGCATAATTTCTACCTCGCAACTTACACATTTACATTGATCTGCTCTATTGCATAGAAATCTAATAAGGCAGCTATCTTTGTGTAACTTGATTTACTATTTGACATCAATTCCAGGAGGGTGCCATCAAGGTGAAAGAGCTCAGTCTTCCTGAGCTCATTGGGATCATTGACACTTGTTTCTGCTGTTTGGTGAGCGTTTTTTATTTTTGGTAAATTGTCTATTTATAGTCCCTGAAGTTCAAGTGGGCATGCAATATTATTGGATTTCTCTTAAATTATAGCAGTGATTGGCCAAGAAGATGCTGTGATCCAGAGGTTTTCTGAGACTTCACTGGATGTAGAAAATGTATATTAAAAGTTGGTTACATCAACTATATGCATTTATCTAGTTACTGAAGGATTGAAGAATCTGAACTAATAAAACCTTATCAAGTCACTTGTTCCACAAAATTTTTGGTTCTGCTGGTTTGAAGTTTGCATACATCCATGCTTGAGTGTCATATTAATTTGAGGCTTTTTGATGATTAATTTTTATAAGTGGATTTATAATATATCAGTTAATGATAGTGTTTTTGGTTTGTTTTTCTTTTATTAAACAACAATCAGGAGCACAAGTTTTGAAACTGTACTTGGGATTGTACTTTCAAATCCCAAATATATACATCAGCCCCCAAATAATGTTTGGTTAATATTACCTTTAGCAATCTGTCACCTGGTTTTCTATCCATCAGCAAGTGTCTGGCACAATTCCACCTGGATATTTGACCACTTATCTTCAGTATTGGGAAAACGCTTTATGGCCAGAGGAGACAAAGATTGAGCTATTTGGCCACAGTGAAACTTGTTCAACTAATCCTTGTTTTTAAATTCTTTAAAGTTACTTGTTTTAATATCAGTCTAGTATAATTAAGAAGCATTCAACAACTTAAAATCCTCAAATTAACATGGCATTTATTCTAATGAGAATATGTTTCTCAATAGAAAAGCTGATGAGAAATATCAGCTATTTCTCAGCTGATAATAGCTGAGAAATAGCTCAGCTAAAGTACAAAAAGTACAAGGTTTTCATACTTATAAAAACATGTAAAACTAAAATCATAAAATCCAATGTTCATACAGTGTGTGTTTACCTAGATAACATGGCTGGAGGGTCACTCTTTGGCACAGACAGTCTTCACCTGCCTGTACGTACATAACCCCGACCTCATTGAGGAGCCAGCGCTCAAGGCTTTTGCCCTGGGTTTACTAAAAGTGTGTGACATCGCGCGAGAAAAAGTCAACAAGGCAGCTGTGTTTGAAGAGGTGAGCTGTTTTACCTCTCCTGCTCATTGTGGGGATAAATGTTAGAGAAGGCTGCAGGTTTGAGGTCTAGTTAGAAAAGCCTTGAGGTATGTATTCCAAGTCACTCATTAACACCGCCGTGGGGCATTACAGCTCCACTGGAGCGCCTCATTGAAGAGTATGCCTGGCTACGACTGTACTTGGCAGCTTCCAGGTGTGAATGTGTGTAAATAACTGAATGTATTCAGGCCATTACCTCCGAGAAAAATAATCCCTTGATAAATTTCAAGATTCCTGCGCAGAAAATTTTGTATGGAATTTGATTATTGCATGTTCCGGGTATTTACTAATGCAGAAAAAAAAAATACGTGTAGAAAAATATTCATATTTTCATTCCCATTGAATAAATGTCTTTTACTCCTTCATTTTTTTCATTCCTTTATTCTATTTTTACCTCTCTTGCCTTCTTCTTTTCTTCCCCTGTTTCCATTTTTTCTTCCTTCTTAAGTTTTTCTTGTGTGGTCCTTCCTTCCTAATCTCCCTCCTCTTTCGCTCGTCTTTCCTTATTTCCATCCATTCACCTACCCAGTTTCTTGCTTTTTTTCAAGTTTCCATATGTAAATCTGCCCATTTTATTTATTTATATACATATGTATATATAAATATATATCTGTCATTGGAAGATATATATATCTGCCAACGACAATGGCTAGTAATGATCAAAATTTCTATTGAACTGCTGTTTCACATTTTAAAATGACAGAACTCAGGAATTGACATTCTGGAAAAGTCTGGATTAGTTTTCCTTAAAAATGTTTAGCCACCTAAGAACAAAACTAAATTAAGATACAAATTGGATTACATTGACAAACTAATCTAATGTGTTATACTGTTTAAGAAGAGAGAGAATTTGAAACATATTTTAATTTCAGTGTCTAAATAGTGATTTCTAACTCATGTTTTCTATAGGAGGATTTCCAGGCAATGACTTATGGGTTCAAGATGGCCAATAACGTCACAGACCTGCGGGTGACAGGTGCTCATTTGTTGTATGTTGTAAACATATGCAGTGTGTTCAGATAAATAAAACATTTCTTTCTCTCATGCTGATCTTTTGTAGGCATGCTCAAAGACGTGGAAGACGAGTTGCAGAGGAAAGTCAAGGTATTTCACTCTTTGTTGCTGCAGCCAATTTTCATATTTAGGATCACTATATCAAGTAAAAAAAAAAAAAAAAAACTAAAAAAAAATATCAGAATGTTTTTAAGTGGCCTTGGGAACAGAATATCAACATTTGGAAATGTTAGCTTCTTTCTTAATATGTTTGGAAATTTGAAACTCCTTGGCAGCTGAGGAAATCCTTTTAGCCTTTTATTTTCAAACTGGGGGTGGTTCAGCTTATGCTTTGACTCAACTAAGCCCAATGTCTCCTACTTTCTATGTCCTGATATACGTTGCTTCTCCTCACAGAGCACACGCAGCCGGCAAGGCGAGCAGCGAAACCCAGAAGTTGAGCTGGAAGTGAGTTTACTGTGTTACACATATTTAGTATAGATTTTCCTTTAGCACATTTAGTTGTGCTACATTATGATGGGTGTAGGATTGCATGCAGTAAATCAGATTGCCCCATTGTTCTTAAACTAATAACTTTACACATTTGCATATATCTCTCATATTGTTTGCCATCTCATCTGTGGTCGTGTGAAATTCAAATGAGCTTTAAAACTATTTGAAAATTTCCAGTAGCTTTGGTGTAATAAATATGGGAAATTAAATTGTTCTGAAGATTAACTTTTTCATTGTTAGTTTAAAATAAGAAATACATGCCAGGAAAACACTGACATCTTGTGTATGTTTTTTTTTTTTTTTTGTAGCACCAGCAGTGTCTGGCACTTTTCAACAGAATCAAGTTTACACGCCTGCTGCTGACTGCTCTGATTGCCTTTACCAAGAAAGAGGTAAGGTGCATACAAAGAAATGTGCATGTTGGGGTTGAAAACATAAAGATGCACAACCAGATGTGAATGAAAAGGAAAAAATGATTGTAATTTTATATTGACCAGACCAGCTCAGTGAGTGAGGCCCAGAAGCTTGTAGCTCAGGCAGCTGATCTGCTGCCACCCATTCATTCCAGCATCCAGTATGGCATCCAATCCCAAAATGACACCACAAAAGGAGGTAACACACACTTTGAAACCACCAAGTCAAACAAGAGCTTTGACATTGAAATTATTTACAAGCTTTAAGTAAACTGCGCATGAAGTTATGTATAAATTATTTGCATTTTTGTGTTCTAGATTTTTTTCATTTGGCCAATATTGTTTTTGTCTTGTTCCATTCTACTAGATTTGACCTTTTCACGCTTTTTCCAGTGTTTTGTTTAAAAAATATGATGTTCTTGTTTGTGTGTGAAAATGGCAGACCACCCTATTATGATGGGCTTTGAGCCGCTAGTGAACCAACGACTGCTGCCACCTACCTTTCCTCGCTATGCCAAGATCATCAAGAGGGAGGACATGGTGGCTTACTTCAGCAAGCTCATAGAACGCGTCAAGACGGTTTGTGATGTGGTCAACACCACAAACCTACACGGCATTCTGGTAAACACAGTACGATAGGCTACTTCAGAACACAAAATGTTCTTTTCCATTTTGTTTATATCTTTCTTCCAGTAAAAAAACACAGAAAAAGATTGTTTTTTGTCACTATATTTCAAATGATTATTAATGATCTATTCTTGGCTTCTCTGGAAACCGTCCTGTAAATATGGTTTCCAGGATGTTTTGTGGATGAAGGATCTCTGACTCTTGTTTTTTCAGGACTTCTTTTGTGAATTCAGTGAGCAGTCACCCTGTGTGCTCTCCAGGTCTCTTCTCCAGGTATGAAAATATGAGTCATCTCTATTGTCCTCACAGATAGTGTTGAAAAAATACCTAAAAATGATTTAACACATTTCCTTAAAACTAAACTTATTGGATTTCATTTAGTAATTTATTATGAACTTTTTGAATTAGAACAGGTTTTTTTCAGTCCTTTGACTGCAAGGAATTATTTCCTTTTCAAGTTGGCATGAGTATGAGGGATTTGAGAACCGTGTCTTTTACCCACTCCTCAAATTGGGAAAGACAAGTGCATTCTGTACTCATCATAAGGCACATGAGCATTGATCTTCATTAGTAATAAAATGACCACAGGAAAATAGCTTTTTATTTTTATTGGGAGGAGACACAGCATTATGAATGACACTAACAATCTAACTAATAATCTTTTTGAGGTTTGCATCATGGAAATTCCCAGTTGTGTCATTAGGTGGATTTAGTTGCTACATAAAAATGTTGCTATTTGATTGCAGAATTTTATGTAGATTATTGCAAATCCTTTCAAAAATTCATTAGTCGTGGGGTTCCTCATGGTTCTGTACTAGGGCCACTTCAAAACCAGAGCACCACTCCCTTTTGTGGCAACCACTGAATCCAAATGTTATAAATTAACATATTTAAAGCTCACATAGCTGACTTCTTTGTCTGGGCTTTTCTAAATGGTTAAAGACCTAATAATCTTGATGTAGGAAAACTTCTGACTTTAAAGAAAGTCACAAAACATGTTTTTTTTCCACAATGCTTTGGGATTTGTCAAACACAAATAATATTGATAATCCTAAGTGACCTGAAACAGAAAATGTTTCATCTGATTTAATGTGAAGACATTGAGAAAAAATGTAAATGTTTTTTTGGTTTTTTTTTCTTTGAAGTGCATGTAAGTCTCTTCTTTTCAGACGACGTTCCTGATAGACAATAAGAAAGTGTTCGGCACTCACCTGATGCAGGATATGATTAAAGATGCCCTGAGATACTTTGTTAGCCCGCCAGTCCTCTCCTACAAGTAAGTGTTTGTTAAAAGTAAGGTATTATGATTATTACAATATTATAATCAGTAGATTATGAGTATTGTGTACAGTCTTTGTTTCTGTCAGCAGTTTAGCTGCATTTAAGGTTAGGATTAGTGTTGTCTTTAGTAAATAATGTGATTTTTGTGTCCAGATGTTGTCTCTTCAACAACCACCAGGCCAAGGACTACATCGACTCCTTTGTTACTCACTGCTCCAGGGTATATTCTAGACATTCAAATTTGTGCATTGATGTACTTCCTGGGATTTTAGCACATTTGCTTTGATCATTAGTGCCGTTACAGGGAGCTGTGCCTAATGAGATATGATTATTCCATATCAACGGCTGTGGTTTCATAACTGATAGGTACTTTTTCTTGAACCTACATAAAAGAACCACAGGCAACGTATATGAATTTTATGACAAAGCTTTTGCAAAAGGAGAAGTCTCCGATAGCAGCTTCTCCAAGCCGTACACAGAGAGTTCTGATATCCTTCCACGCGAGCCCCTGTTTTATTGTCAAAAACAGCCAAGGGGGCAGTTAGTAAAAACAACAGAGGTCGTAAAACATGTAACCTAAACAACCAGCAACCCAATTCCAGGTGTGATAACTGATCTACGATCTGAGCCCGGTTCAAATCTCGGTCAAGCTGTTAACTAGACAAAATACAACTGCTCACATGAAGATAAAGAGACAATCCTGACCTCCAGGTCAGTTTATACACACATAAGGAAGAGAGCACTTTAATCAGACTGAATGTGAACTAAAGTAATAACAAAATGATAATACCGAAAATTCTCTAACAATAACACTTCCACTGAAACCTGCTGTTTTCCGGTGCAGCCTTTCTGCAACCTCATCCAGATCCACGGACACAACCGAGCTCGGCAGAGAGACAAACTGGGCCATATTCTTGAAGAGTTTGCTACTCTACAGGATGAGGTGAGATTCAGTCCTTTTAGAGGTTAAAATGACTGATAATATTAGTGTTTTGTTGTGTGTATCACAATCTAGATTAGCTTGGAGAGTTTAGGTGCTATATAAGATATTCATTTTTTTTGTCCTCTTCAGGCTGAGAAGGTGGATGCAGCACTGCACAGCTTACTGATGAAATTGGAGCCTCAACGGCAACATTTGGCCTGTCTCGGCACCTGGATCCTCTATCATAACCTGAGGATCATGATCCAGTATCTCTTGAGTGGTTTTGAACTGGAGCTTTACAGCATGCATGAATACTATTACATCTACTGGTTGGTGCTCATGTATATTTTTAATTTGACTTTATCTAAAAAATATATATATACATAAAAAAACTCATCAGCTGTTTTTGTTTGCTTTGCGGTTGTAGGTACTTGTCAGAGTTCCTCTATGCATGGCTGATGTCGACACTAAGCAGAGCTGACTCCTCTCAGATGGCGGAAGAGCGGATTCTGGAGGAACAGCTGAAAGGACGGAGCAGCAAAAAGACCAAGAAGAAGAAGAAAGGTGCAGTTTTAAGTCTAACCTAAGCATGATTCGGAACGTCACGTTTCCATGTGGAAGTGACACGAGGCACCAGAGCACTGAAACTGCTTTATTTTGCTTTGCAGTTCGTCCTCTCGGCAAAGAGATCACCATGAGTCAAGCGTACCAGAATATGTGTGCTGGCATGTACAAGGTGGGAAACAATAAATTATGTTTTTGACACCCTTCCTGACATGCTAAAGGACAAGTTGTCCATGTTCTTCCTGCTTCTCTTCTGTCAGACCATGGTAGCTTTGGATATGGACGGAAAGGTGCGAAAGCCCCAGTTTGAGCTGGACAGCGAACAAGTCCGCTACGAGCATCGCTTTGCTCCCTTCAACAGTGTAGTTACTCCCCCACCTGTGCACTACATCCAGTTTAAGGTAAAGTCACTGTGTGACCTATTCGGCAGACCTCCTGTCCCATCTCTCAAACTTATTTTGCTTTTCTTCCCCTCTTCAGGAAATGTCGGATCTGAAGAAGTACAATCCTCCACCAGGTTCTGCAGACCTCTACCTGGCTGCCAGCAAACACTTCCAGCAGGCCAAGCTCATCCTAGAAAGTGTACCAAACCCAGACACTGAGGTCAGGAAGTCAATCTGGTGTTAATCTGTTATGGTGGATCATTTTTCAGCTTTTGTAAGCTCTAAAAGTAGATAAATATTCAAGTATCAGTAAATAATTCAATTCCTACAGTAATGAAATTTGATGCCTAGAAGGATCAGCAGTATTTTAAATAAAAATACCTGGTGGTTTATAATGTTTTTGATCAAACATTAATCCCTATTGCCAATCTATTAGTGCAATTATTGTCATGTTGGAACGACAACACATTTATTTCTTCTCCATTATTTATGGCTATCAATAACAAATAATAAATTATTGATGGCAGGTAAACCGCATACTGAAGGTGGCCAAGCCCAACATAGTAGTGATGAAGCTTCTAGCCGGGGGCCACAAGAAGGAAACCAAGGTAACGCAATTACAATGAAAATATCTTGGAGCTATTTCAAAATGTCGACTAGTTTATGTTTTTAAAAAGAAAGTAGTCTGTTTTCTGTCAAGTACTTTTTTAGCTGTTGTTATGCATCAGCTCTATTTCATTGGAGTGTGATGAATTTTATTTTCTTGTATCTTCAGGTGCTGCCAGAGTTTGACTTCTCCGCTCACAAATATTTCCCTATTGTCAAGATAATTTGAATCCCTCAGTCCGGCACCAGAAGTGTTCAAACGCCCTGACCCAGTCCATGTTGGAACGATAATAAAATCACCCAGCTGTAACATCACGTAGAGCTGTGTCTTGTTTTTATTTCTGAGTTAGAACTACTTTCTCAGTTATTGAAATAGTATAACTATTTCAATATACCCCACAAAAGAAAACACCTCATCACAATTTGTCATGTCCAGATGACACTTTAACTAAGTAAACTCACATGAGTGACACTTAGACTCACATTTCTAGGAAACCTTTAAAGGCTTCCTAGGAGTTCTGTACTTTAGTACTTGTGAAGTAAAAAATGTTCTTGCCACCAAGAACTTTGGTCTTGTTCCAGCAGCCTTAAGTAAAAAAAAAAAAAAAGTTTCTCTGTTCTGTTTTGGTTTATCTTTTTTTTTTTTTTTTTGCTGCTATTCTTAGTTGCATCAGCAGTTATTGAGAAGAGGATTCTAGGAAGCAAATCCTGCACAAACAAGAGGAGCTGTCATATCCAGATAACATCTGTTCAGGTCGGGAAGTCCTGTGGAGGCGCTCTGCTCAACCCCCACTGGGTCGTCACAGTCAGACCTCACTGGGTTTTACATTATTCAAGATTATTCAACATCTTCTTCAGCTACAAACAAGGAATTTTGCTTGTTTATTGAAAAGAAAATTTAACCAGCTGTAAAGTAATTAAAGTGAACATGGCAAAGTATAAAATACAGCCACCCTGTACAATGAACCTTTTTAAATTACAGTAAATAATAACTCAACGAGTCTCAATGGATAAGCCTTATGACTTATTGATAGTTTTGATCTTGAGTATAAAGTGCACTGTTTAGAAGATAAATTTTGTTTTACTTTTTTTTTTTTACATGTCAAAAAGGAATAAAAATAGAGTCTGTAACAGTATAGAACAGGCTATACTAAGATGCATGTTAATGTGTGAGGAACTGCACCCCTCTGCTTTAGCTCCTTTCATTGAGAGGTCCCAACACACTTTCTGCTCAGAAAGGTAACACTTACCCAGCTATCTGCGCCTGCGGTACTTAGACCCCAAGTCTGCAGAGTGTTCACCTCAGAGAATCTGTTTAATTGGTTACCAGTGAAACTCGCCTGGAAGGCATGCTACATTTTTGGTATTTTATTAGTCAGACTAAAACTTTGATCAATATGTAAAACATAGCTAAGCCTCCATCCAGTGTCTATGCCACTTTATCTATATCCTTGCAGGACATGGAGGCTGGTGTCTGTCTCCAGGAGTCACTGGGTGAAAGGCGGGGTGCAGAGAATGGTTGCCATTCCATCACACAGCAATTATGTTTTTGGACTGTAGAAGATCAAGGGCTAAGGATCCACATGCAGTACAACCACAAGTTAGATTAGAATCAGAGACCTTCTTTTTATTTGCTCCTCCATCAAACAAACCAATAAATGGGCTATTTATAATGCAGAAAGTTAAGCCCTTCTTGAGAATCCTGCTGAATCTGAGGTTGCCTGTACTTCAGAGCCCTCTGCTAATTTCCATCTCCAGCTTGGTGATCCCTCCATTCTATTCAGGGAAGAGGAGGAGGAGGAGGAGAAAACTCCCACGTGCTCTGTCCAGTTGAGGCCCACACATCAGAGGACACCACGGAGAGCGCAGCGAACTCGGACAAGATCCAGATCTCCTCTGACTGAGGCAGCACTAGAAACACGGGCTGGACAGTGGAACACTGAAGAGGACGCAGATGCAGCCCCTGTTGTAAGCCGCTTTCAACCAAGGAGAACACCAGGACCACAGATGGATCTGATGTCCAACCACAGTCCAAGTGAGCTGTTTTTGTTGTTTTTTGCAGCTGATACAGTCAAAACCATCTGTGACAACACAAACAGATATGCTGCAAAAAATCAAGCAAATGGAAAATGCCAATGTGCCTTCTGATTGACAGAAACTGCTTTGCACAGTGGCACAAGTAATTTGTTTTGTCTTGTGGCACCCATTTTGCAAATACTGTAAATAGTTGAAAGTGGGGGCTGAGCTAACATTTAAAAATGTGGGGAAATTAATTGTATGATGTGACACTGGATATTAGAAATAGTTTGATGATGTAGTTTGAAAAGTGGAAGTGAAACCCGAACATGATAATGGTTTTTCAGTTATGGAAATGAGACCTTGAACGTTCAGATAGCAGACACGTAGCACACTGCAGACAATGCATGAAGTTTTGATAGTTCTATCTTTTTATTTATGGAAATGAATGATTGTAAATTGGGCGGCTGGACAAAAGTACTATTTTTTACTATAGTCTTAAGTCATACTTTTGAAATATTTGAAAAGCACATCTAAATATAGACACTAAGATGATAGGCTATAGTTTGACTAATAAGCACAAATAAATAGGTAAATATTTTAATTATTAAATAAGATATCTCTGGAATGTACCCATCAGTTCTCCTTCATTGTTTTACCAATCCACTCCATGTACTGACAGATGTCCAGCATTACAATGGACTTAGCACATGTATCCACAGGCTGGCTAACAATAATTCCTTGTAGATGTCCGTCGTACTCCACAGCTGAGCCTGCATCGCCCTTTAACACACAAATCACAGGCAGGATTGTTTTACATGTGGAACAGTGTAGAAAAACAAAACAAAAGTGTTATATGTTTATATCAGTAGAATGGTTGTCTTACAAAGCAGGACTCCACTCCAGCTTTGAAGGCACAGATTGTAGATTCTCCCTTGCTGTATTTACTGTCAGGTTTATCATTCTCTCCACACTCAGTGATCTCTGTGGTGGCACATCTTACCTCACCAACAGGTTTACCGCCTGATAAAAACAAAGGTCCTGAAATGTTACTTCCTTTTACCAAAAATAAATTGTTTCATTTATGACTAGCTTTTTTTATATTCTTACCTTTTGCCTTTGCTCCCATTCCTCCAATCTGCACTTTAGCTTTTGGCTCTAGCTTTGTGCATGCTCCTGAAGGGAGGCTGATGGTGGGAAGTTTGGCTGACATGTCCTCATTCAGATGGATGAGCATAATGTCATGGGCATTTCCTTCTTCATCTTTGAAGGTGTGCTGCTGTTTGGCCAGAATAGTTTGTTCGTGTTTTTTGGAGTTGCCTTTTAACCAAGAGAAAGCTTTTGTAAAAATGGACACATCATTGTTTATGCCCAGCTTCACGGTGACCGTCCTGCAAAAAACAAAATTGTAGTGAAATTATTGGATGGAATCACCTCAAACAGTCTCATCAAACACACGCTGCAAAGTCAGTAATTCAAAAAAGTAAAGAAAAGTACAAGCAAAAGAGAACTGCGGATGTCTTACTGCTCTGCACAGTGAGAAGCTGTGATGACCCAGCGGGTGTTGAGCAGAGCGCCTCCACAGGACTTCCCGCCCTGAGCGGATTCTATCTGGACATGGTACTGCCGATTCTTGCCACAGGATGCACTCCCAAGAATCCTCTTCTCAATAGTGTTTGATGCAGCACCTGAAAAGGAAGAAACAATAGCCCTTCAGCGTGCCACAAGTATCAAACACACAAAGCAGAATGTCTACCAAACAACTTCCCGCCAAGGTCCAAGTAACCGGAGAATGAAAACAAACTCACCTGCAACCAGCAAAAGGAATACAAAGCAACGCTCCATCGTGGTTCTTCTTGATGTCGTTCACATCTGGTGACTGATGCTCTGTCTTTTATAGGCCTTATCAGATTCTGGGGGACTTTTTTTTTTTTTTTCCTTCGCCGTAGGCTAGTCTGGTTAGGCAGCCAATTACAAGTTCCCTTCAAACCTGTTTTATCATGGTGCATCAGTCAAATGAACCGAACAGCACCAAAGATAAACAGAGGAATAGATGTCTTAAATTAATGGTTGCTACTGGACAGCAGCAACGTTTTAGCAACAAGAAACAAATGAGGACAACCTCGTTCTAAAAGAAGTTCCTGTAAAGGTCACAGTAGGTTTTGTGATATTGTTGTGGAACATTAATGTGCAGCAAGGTTTTATGTCATTATTATAGATGTGAAGTTTGTCAAAACTTATTTATTCTTAAAATTTATGACTGCTCGTCCCCTCTTCCTCTCATCATCTGTTACTGTTGATGTTAACCACCAACTTGATTTCCTCTTTTGTCAGAATGAATACAATGAACCTGAATGTGTCTGCCATGAAGTCAACCTACTGGACCTGAGATGAACAAAGAAGTGTTCATGCATTCAAGAAATTTTAATACATAGTCATATGCAATGAATTAAAATATATTTTCTGATTAGGTTTCTTGTCAGATTAAACATGTCTTTTGAAAATAGCCTTAAAGCAAGAATTAAACCTACTTTTCATATGTATCAAGTAAGAGTTACTGTATGACATAGTATTTTTTTATTTATTTACTTTTGCAGAGAACTGTATCTGTGAGAGTTTCGAGTGTCCAGTAAACCTATTGTTCATACAGCAGCATAAAGTTCACACTTTATCCCTCTAGCCTAAATTTATTGCTGCATTTAAAAAGTTGCATCTGGCCAATGGAGGATCAGTTTATGGAAAATAAAACTACTGGGAGAGTTGTTGTTTACTTATAAAGTGAATCAGATGAAGATCAGTCCACTCCAAGTTAAATTAAATTAAAAATTTTCACAGATGAATAAAATCAAGAGCAAAAAAAGCCTAGCTGACAATTTATGGCCGTCAGTACACAGTTAAATACTGCTAAAAAAATATATCCCAGTAGACTGAAAAGAAGTATGCTTTCAGTTTATAGTCCCACTTGCCGATCTTGAATATTTTAAACTGAGAACAAAGCAATGAGCTAACAAATGTTCTTTGTACACCTCGCTTTGCATTTGAAATAACTATATTATTTAAATACTGCGGTACATTTTTATCTGAAATCACACATAGATAATTATTCAAATGTTTTATGACCAAATAGATTGTGTTCTTTCACATTGCCATTAAAAGTTTAAATTTTGCTCAAGCAAAGTCCTGTGGTTTAAAAGGTGAATTCAGGCATTCTGATGGCAAAACATGTTGCATTTGCTAGTTATAGTGCATTCCTCTCTGACAATCAAAATAAAATGGGTTTTTTTCTCCAGACATTGTTCAGAAGAACAATGTAGTGTGAATAAAAAGGAAAGTTAAACTAAAATGATGGGTAAAAGAAAATGTGGAAGAAAACTGAACACTGCCCTTCTAATAGAAGACATATCAACTAAAATGGCAAAACGTCTAATCTAATGATCAAATGTTGGGTAATCAGTGAAGGCATATGGTTAACTATGTTTGTTGCTTAAATTAGAAGATGCTGTTCTGAAGCCCAGCTATCAGCAGAAAGACCTCAAAAAGCTACAAGAACATATTCGCTGGTCAAAATAGAAACAATGCAACAATTGTGCAACGACAGAAGAAAAAAATATCACTTTGGTTACAAGAAGTCGCATAAATAATACTAATAAAACATTTTTTATTCAACTCTATTGCAAACAAAACAACATGATTATTTAAATCTTTCATTTTAGAAGTAAAATAAAGTCATAGCAACAAATCAAATGAAGCAAAACAAAAAAATAAAAAACATATTTTCCTTTAAGGTTAGCATATTTGCATTTTAGAAAACTTTTTTCTTTTTTTATTAATTTTTTCACACAGATAAAGTATTTGAACATCACAATTAAACTGTCTAAACTCTACATGAACAGACATTAGTAAAATATGTAAAAGCAGAAAGAAAACAGAAACAATCTTGTATTTGAGGATTTTCATTGGCAGTTTTCCATCAAGGCTGAAATTGTACCTTAAATAACTCTGGTAAAATTATTACATTACAGGCTCTCTGCTTATTAGCAAGTACGTCACTTTGTGATTCCACCTGAACTGTTTGACATTTTCCTTTAAACTGTGGCAACTTCTTCCTTTGGATTATAAAAATAAACAAAGATGCTTAATGAATTAACAGATCTCCACAATTTGCTAGGGTTTTGTGTCAGATCTTATAATTCAGCATATTAAAAGATAAAAGAAAAAAGACAAAATATGAAGATTAAGAAGTTTGTATGAGTTCAAAAATGCTGCAAAAAGGTTTAGATTTCAGAAAAAGTTAGTTTTATTCACATTTAGAACATTTTTGGAGTTTTGTCCTGTATTTCCCATGAAAATGCTGAATGCGTTTGGTGAAAATGGCAAAAGCGTTTAAAGCCAACTGCTGAAGACTTGCAGAAAGGTAAGAAATAGTTCATGCAGTGTGAAAAACCCATGTAAAAGTCAAAATTAGCTGAAAAGCTAAAACTAGCTAGAATACTAATGATAACATCTAGGCTACCACTAACAGGGGTGTCAAACTCCAGTCCTCAAGGGCCGCTGTCCTGCAACGTTTAGATGAGCCTCTGCTGCACCACACATGAACAGAATAATTAGGTCATTAGCAAGACTCTGGAGAACTGATCTACACAAAGAGGAGGTAATTAAGCCATTTAATTCCAGTGTTTTGTACCTGTGGCACATCTAAAAACTGCAGGACAGCAGCCCTCGAGGACTGGAGTTTGACAGCCCTGCAGTAGCAGGTTGACCTACACAGGAAGAGAGGCAGACATGGAAGAGTGGCACTTCCAGTCCAACGTGCAGGAGTCACGTGGGCGAGGAGGAACTGACGAACATGAGGAGCAGACAGTCAGAGGCATTTGCCAGGCAAAATAATGTAAAATAATGCCTGCAAACAAATGTTCATATCTCAGGAACTATAAAATTCAACCACCGTTTTGATCAGAAGGAAGAGGGGAACATTCCTGTCATCTTCACTTTTTAAAAAAATATTATATTAAAGACACAAAGTTGCATCAAACATGATGGTAAATTTGAAAAAGGTAGAAAATCGCCTTAACTTGATCCCAAACTATCCCCTCTATCTCGGATACTATAAGCGCTATCGACATATCGACACCATTAGTATCTGGAAGGATCAGTGAACAAGCATGCCAAGTTTCATGCATGTACGTTTTTCTGTTTTTGAGCTGTGGCGATGTAAAAATATGCAT
The DNA here is from genome assembly GCF_019740435.1 of Gambusia affinis. Classification (NCBI taxonomy): domain Eukaryota; kingdom Metazoa; phylum Chordata; class Actinopteri; order Cyprinodontiformes; family Poeciliidae; genus Gambusia; species Gambusia affinis. The sequence goes on from NC_057870.1 coordinate 21,522,755, forward strand.
CATTTTGGCAATAATCAAGAACAGGCGATAATGAGAATATCAAATTTGCAAGTCTGGAACAAACACGTTTCATGGCAAAACTGTAATAGGTATGAAAAATGTGAGCGCATTGAGTGTCAGGAAGCTTTGATCTCAAATTGGTACAAAAAATTTGTTTCTACGCTGCATAGTTTAGGAAATATGAAGAAGGCTTCCTCTCGCCGGATTTTTTCCTCTCTCTGAGCTGATTTGCCAGAGAACTGCAAATAGTAAAATATGTAAAAGCATATGTTACATATGCAAGCCCCACATCCAGACATGATAACCTACATCTTGATGTGTAATATGTGTAGAAAGAGTGAAAATTGAGCGCGTGAGCAGATACTGTTTGCAGAGGATTAAAAAATCCAAAAAGCTAGAGTAGCAAACTCCAGCAGTCCGAGGATTCCACCATTGAAAACCATTATAAAGCTGAATTCTGAGCAGAATGCGACCCTGAAGTTGAAGAGGGATTTTATGAAAATGATAAAAGAGATAACAAAGCTAAAATAAACTGAAGTAGAGGAAGGGTATCACTACATTTTAAAAGTGGGATGGTGTTTCTAGTTGAAAGTATGTGGAAGTTATGCAGTTTGGAAAACAAGCAAGTGTTAACTAAACTTGCGAAGTCATAAATTCATAAAGGTTACGAATACCAGGATATATAGCCGGCATTACCAGAATAAGCTAAATAAGTTGAATGGTAAAAACAGCACAAAGAATGCAGAAGAAGAAGCGTGGCGAAAAGTGTATGGAAGAAACCAGAATAATAACTAGAAAGGGTGCATTTCCTGCGAAAATGCAAATGTGAATGCTTTTGGTGAAAATGGCAAAAGTGTTTGAATCCTAGATGCTAAAATACTAATGATAGCATCTAGGCTACCACCAGCATGTTGAATCACAGTAACATATTCCATGCGATATGAAAAACCTATGGAAAAGCTAAAATTTGATAAAAAGGTAAAGATTACTACAAAAGTAATGGCTACTGCTAGCATGTTGAGTCAAAAAACCCATGTAAAAGCTATAACTAACTGTAAAACCCAAATTACAGTTTATATTATAATTCTCAACTCTGAATGACGAAAGCTCACAGAGAGAAGTGGATGTGAGACCTAAAGTCTCTTTTTGGAAAAAAGTGAAAAAAAAAAAAAAAAAAACATTCTCCAACAAAGTCCATCCTGGTCTAAGAAGCCCAGATTACCGAAAGAGAAACTTTCTCAGCGAACTTCTTCGGAAAGTGATTGAAAAAGCTGCAGATGGACCAACTCTGCATCTTGTGAGAGAAACCTTTCAGGAGGAACACAGCAAAGTTTTGATCTTACTTTTGAGAAAAACTGGAGAATTAAATGTGGATGTTCTCTCAGAGGTGTCAGAAGTGCTAAGTGAAAGGATTTTCCGAAGTATCGCTAGAGATGCATTCCACTTTGCAACTGGACTGCATTTAATTGCACTACTTGATTACCCAGATTTACATCCAGTTATTGTGGAAGAATTCAAACATCACCTGGAGAATCCTGTTCCTCAAAGGAAAATGTTTGCATCTACAAAAAGAAAGATTAGAAAGACTTTTTTTTTTTACTAATGAGGATTTGCATTCAGATCAAATTTGCCTGAGTGAGGATTACACTGAGGCAGGCATGGACCCCAAACAATTTTTGAGGGACGCAAACAAGATGGGTTTCAAACGTGGAACTAAAGATGAAAGAAGTGGTGAGATTGATTTATAAGTCTAGTTATAGATCTAGATACAAAATGAAGCACTCCGATCCTGTCCAGAATAAGCTTGCCCCTAAACTCTGGGAAGAAGTAAAGACATAGATTTTGTCTTTTTTGACGAGATAGAAAGAAAACTACTCCGAGTCAGGACCTGCCTCCAAGTTGGGACTGGCCTCTGAGTCGGGAGGAGTTGAAAAAGACAGAAACATTCCCCTATTCCCCCTATAAAAACGGTGGGTGAATGAAATCCATACCTTTTATGGTTCCTGAGATATCAACATTGGTTTGGAGGCATCATTTAGCATGGTGACTACAAAACACATGCAGCACAAAAAAGCCAATGTCAAAAGCTCAAATTATTTTTAAGTGTTAAACAGCACAAAAGCTGCTTAACTGCCCAACTTCAAAATGGCCACTGCCTTGTGTCCTCCATGACAGCCCTGAAACTGGATGATTGATTGCCATTAATAGGCAGGACCTAAAACATCCACTGTGAATCACAACGGAGATTTTATATTGTCATTCTCAATTCTGCCACAGGATGGGGCGGTTTCCCTCATGGGGTGAAAAATTCATAAAAAGCTGAATATTATAAAAAGTATGAAGGTTATGAATACCAAGAGATATAGTCAGCAGTAGGAGAGCAAGCTGAATAGTATAAAAATTGAATGGTGAAAAAGTATACAGGAGTAGAGGCATGGCGAAATGTACGGAGCAACCAGAAAAGTGGAACTCAATAGTGTAAAGGCCAACAGCATTCACACTAATGATAAAGAATTTAAAAAAAAACAGAATCTCAAGATCTTGTTTTCTTTAGTGAGAATGCTAATATTAACTATTCCAATAAATTCCAACATTTGTTATTTCAGCCACTCAGCTGTATAACATCTACACTTATAAAACAATATAAAAGTCACAACATACAGGAGGGAAATCATTCAGATATGCAAAAAAACATTCTAGGAAGGTCATTTCCGACTTCTAGATTATGTAATCTTGGAACAGACAACTGATGATAAAACATTCGGGAAATTAAAATCTACTTCACTACATCTATATTACAGAGACATTGAGTAAATAAAATATATCTTGTCCTGCATAAATCACAAGGCAACCAATTTTCCTTCAATAAATTCAGATCTACTTTTTGTTACTTTTGACATCTACAACTGTCTTATATTTGCACTTACCCAGTTTCCAGCTCAGTGTAGCTTCACTATGTAACGAACGAGCACATCTCAGAGATGCAATTCACTTCTACTGGCTTCGAGGAGCCACAATGCAAAATTGTAAATGTGTACATTTACAATCAAATGTAAATGTACACATTACATTTAATTGTAAATATGTACAATTAAAATACAGCAATTTTTTTTAAGTCCCTGCCGGATAAAGACACAGAGGATGCAGCAGGCTGTGAGCGCACTGAGTAATTTCACCATCTTTCCACGTTCGACCTCCACAGAGTCAGCAGAGTAAGATGTTGACACGCAACTAGTTAACAAAAGCAGATACGGCCTGAAGCAGCAACATTTAGGATCTGCAGAAGAGCACCTGCAGCATTTCCTTGTCCTAGTTCACATACTCAAAGATGCAAACAGTAACCCACATGATACTCAGTGGAAAATACAGCTCAGAAGGAAAAGCCTGCTCCCAATGAAGTGCCTGAATATTTCAACAATGGTGTAGAATTAATTGCTGAATATAAATGTACTGCAATAAAATAATGCTTCAAACTAAATGTTTGACTCATCTATAAACTCTAATTATGTTTGTGTGTGTGTGTTTTTTTTTGTGCTTTTTTTAGGAATGATCAATAATTAAACTAAACTAAAATACCGCATTTTTATGAGAGAAATATAGCAGGAAGCTACAGGAAAGGCAATTTTCTTCTGTTACAGGGTGTCTAGCTTAAATAATGTTTAATAGATGGGTGAATACCTACTTAAAATTAACTCAAATCTAAAAAATTTCTAAGGAACTATACAGGAGAAGGATGAACGCTTGCTAAAAATGCAACAATGAGAAAGGTAACAGCCCTCTCTGGTGGCTGATGTGTGTCACAGCAAGCACTCAGATCTTGACGCTGATCTCAGTATTTCACACCCTGAAGCCCAACAGCAGTAAGTTGATATCTGAATTCACAGTTCTATCAAATGACCTCAAGACCTGTCAACACATCATGAAATACTTGTCATTTTAATCCACATCGACGTGGTCCAAATGGTGTCAAGCTATGAGATGTCTTCCGTCATGTCTGACATTCACTAAAACAAAAAAAAGAAAAATAAAGGAAACAGATGACATGTCCTCCAATCAGGAATGACGATTGATCATCTGATCATCTAAACGAGATCAAGAAAACGCTGAAACTGGTTTGTGGTTTTGCTGGGTTTGCTGGGTTGCTGCAGAGCTGTGGTGCACAACATTTCCTGTTCTCTGAAAGTGGAGGCTTGGAGGATTCTTTCTCTATTGTGTCTCTGCAAAACAGCAGCAGGATTCTGTTAGTTAGACAAAATAACAGTGATGATATCATTATGTTGTCGGTGCATCTGAAATAATATCATCCACAAATTAATTTAGTTCAATTAGTGCCATTTGTGTGCAGTGTGAGCGTCTGCTGCCCTGAGATGTAAAATACAAGTTCATAAAACTGGGATTATATAGACCAACAATTCCTGCTCACTCCACAGCCCTTCGCAATATGAATTTTGAACATACTGATTTTGTGATAGCGATATATTTGGAACATACAGTGCAGGTTCAAACTTCACTCATTCATGTTTAGCTTACAGAAAAAAGCCAATCCGTGAAATAAACAAACGCAAACTGACCTATAAGATTTAGGTTTGGCATGACCCCACTTCACCCCTCACAGACTGACACAATATCTTTTTTTTCTCCACAATTTTGCTAATAGTAAAGAAGGTTAGATAATAAAACATACAATAACTATTCTTTTCTTTTTTTATTAAAGGAAAATTTCAAGGTACTCAGTGCGTACAACCGTGCAGCGGCAGGAGTTACTGCTACAATCCACACTGTCAGTCACTTGTGGGCAATTTAGAATCACAAGGAAAAGCTCCAAAAGGGAATCAAACTTAAAACTCTGTGAGCTAAGAACTTCTGATCACATAACAGCAATTGACCATATCCGCCATGGTAAATCATTACTGATAACTATTGTGAGTAGTCCCTAACATTAATATGATCAGGCAGCATGAAATTGTATATATATAATTGTTATAAAGGCTGTATCAAACAAGTAGTCCTTTGTGTTACTCTGTACTCGTGAAGTAGCTCCCAGTCTCAAAAATGTTGGTGGTCCCTGGACCAGAGAATGTCACGCCACACTGATGCAGTTACAGCATTTCTGCAAAAAGGGCGACAACCAAGGGTGTAGTGCACATACTGTTCCAAACATGGGCATACTTTTAGAAGATTGAAGATCGGCTTCCTTGGCCTAAAATAATAATTTTTAAGAATACAAATTTTGGGTTTTATATTTATCAAAATCAACAGAAGCAAATGCCTGAAATGTGTATCTATCTGTAAAGACTATATAGGACAGGTTTACTTTTCGATTTACGTATTTGCTACAATTACTGTGTTCAATGTGTATTGTGCACTGTGTTACTATAGTTCAATAAGAAACCAAATAAACCCCTGAGTATAAATTTTGGCATGTACCTCAGTTTTGAGAAAGTGCAGCTTGTTTATCAGCTTCATACTCTCCTTCATTCTCATCGTCGCCATTGTAGTCAGCCATTTCCTCCTCTGTGTTTTTATCTGTCAAAAATACAAAAGTAGGAGTAAAAAAAAATTATAATTCTGGAACTACATATAAACAGAACAAAACAAAAAGAAACATGTTTTGCATATTTTTGGCTGTTTTACTTCTCTGTTTCTCCAAATCAACTCCATCAACAACTTGCTCGTCTGCGTCATATTCCTCTGGTTCCTCAGGCCTTTGACCGTTAGCTGTGTCCTCTGCCTTTTCTTGACCATGTAGGATGTCCTGCACTTCCAGATCTGCTTTTATAAGAACTGCTGTTTAGAATAATGTTACTGACACAGACAGACAGAAAACCGGTTCTGTATACCGTCTTCAATTCACCTTCAGTTTGGGCACCTTCCTCATGAACGTCCATCACCTCTATGTCTTTATCGTCCATCAGATGGTTTGTCAAATCTTTTCTGGTCGTTGCCTCAGAAGTTTTTCCTTCTCCCTCTTTCTGCTGGAGTTTGTTCTGATTCTCTGAAGCGGCCAATGGAACGGTCTGGGAGTCGGCTTTAGAAATGTCATCTATCAGAGGTTGTTCTGACAACTCTGGAAGTGAAATTGTTTTTTGCAATGACAGCTTTAATGATAACCAAGAATTATTTAAAATCTAAATATCAACAATTGTATGTTAATAAATATGCTTCAAAAATAATAATGTGTTGTTTTTACATTTACCTAAAATGACTCATGAATTAGTCTGCATTGTTTTTTATTTTTGTTACCTTTGTCAGTGTTGATGAAGTTATTGAGCTGCTCAGAAGTCTTACTTCCTTTGCCCTGAGAGATGTTTAGTTTCTGGCTCGGAGCAGTTGCTGCTTCAGCCTCTGTGGGAGCAGCCTTTACTATTGGCTCTTCTTTCTGTTCTCCAGCCTCTGTGTTTACCTGCTAATGGGGAAAGTGTCAAAAACTATTCTTACTTGCATCAAAGCTGAAACAAAAGACTCAAGCAGAAGAACCCACCAAGCGGAAAGTGTTTCACCTCCACCCCTATTCTTTTTGATATGATTGGACTAACATATAGAATGCGCAACAGCATTTCTAAATATGCATCTAACAGCCTACTGAGGCCAACACTGAGTAGAAAAATAAAATGGGACATTTTTGTGTCACTGTGATTGTGCAAGGACACTGAAACTGTTTCAGAGTTTTCACTAAAGAAACAAAAAATTATTTATCAACACATATAAACAGTAACTATTCCTGAATCACAGGAGTATTTCTGACTTTAGTGGCTTATTAAGCCCTTTTTACACTGCAGAGTCCAGCCTGGCCCAGCCCAACTCCGTTCGTCCTGGTACTATTGGTCCTATAGCCCTGGTCGTTTTGAATTGAGAGGGATCGTCACTTAAATTGAATTCTTGCTGAAGCTACCGAGGCGATCTCTCCAACGACCGCAGAACACTTTCCTTCTTGGGTCTCCCATCCTGGTCTTTCTGAATGCGCTCATGAGCGAGGAAGCTAAGGGAAACATTTACCTCAGCTTTAAATTTAACGATTAAATTTAACGATCACAGCCTTGCTGACTTCTGATCGGTTCAATTGGAGAAATGTTATTTACATTTACCATTAAAATCTTTGGCTGAAGAGGCAATTGTAATCCCAGTGTAAGGTAAGATCAGATTATGACGGAAATTTATTGAATCAGCATATTGAAATGGTAGACATAGAGAAAGTCTAATGCTCCTCTGACCCAGAAATCTGGTCTTCGTCCCGCCCCCACAGCCAATGAACCAATCAACAGTTAACTCCAAAGCAGGTCCGATTGGAACCGCAGCTCTCGGGGTTCAAGGGAGCAGGGTGGTACAGGGCTGGAAGTGCAAATGCAAAAACGATCAGCCCTGCTTTTAAGCCACACCAGATCGGGTCAGCCCGGGTTCTGGCTATGCAGTCCAAAAGGGGCTTAGTCACCTTTTTCCTGACCCTAATTCCAAAGCTAAAGACTATTGATCATTTTGCTTATGAGGGACGCATTCCTGTACATACAGTCAAACAGGTGAGCTGAGTTACCTGTGTGGGAGCACCAGCAGGCGGAACGACTTTCTGAACATTCTTCTGAACTTCAAGTTTAATAGCAGCCACTTTCTCGTCACACAGCTTCTTTTGGGAGAGAACTTGAGACTGACAGTGAGCTCTGCAAGATAAATGCAATCCAACAGATTCATGTTAACCATCAACTTTACAGTCAATCACCAAAGTATCGATATCCAGCTTTTTCCATAATTTGTCACATTGAAAATGCAAACTTCAATGTATTTTTTAAGGATTTTATGTTAATGCCCCCCCCCCAAAAAAACTGTGCATAATTTTGAAGTGGAAATCCCATGACATGTTTTCAAAATTTGTTATTTTGCACAAGCTAACACTTTACAATAGCCTCTGCCAGTCTCATGTTAAGTTACCCAAGATATCTGCGCATTTACTGTTGAAATTGTAGTAAACTAGAAATGATAGTCTACAATCAGAAGATGTATATGTATATAATGTACAGTGTTTTTTGTCATCAACTGTGTGTGTAACGTGTTTCATGTGCTACACTGATACAGAGAGCAAGAAAGAAGTGGGTTTGAGTTGTACTTTAACGGTTTTTCCCTTTGCTGTGGAGCACAGCACGAAATTAATACTATCTACATGTCCAAGATTGATCGAGTTAACGGAATTGGCGACATGGCATGGGTGAAATTTCCTCATGTAAACAATAACATGCAGGGGGTCTATATTTGTAAATTTGATTATGATTAAGTCAGTACCTCACCAACTATAAACCTAACCGCACATCACTGGTTGTCACACAAACTCTCTTTTTTTCACAATGGATTGAACAGTGCTCTGTTAGGACGTCTATAGCTTCGAGGTCCTTATAATTTTGCCTTAAACGACTCCAAGGGTTTATTTCTTGGTCTTCATGAAGCTGCTTGGTCACTAATGTTCTCTAACAAATCTCTAAAGCCTTCATAGAACAGATGGATTTATACAAATATTAAATTAAACACAGAAGATTTAATAATGTTGTAATTTTTGGAGGCAATTGGTTGCAAGTGATTCCATTTAGGGGTATCAGAGAACAGGGAGCAGAACAAAAGCCACTATTTACTTACTTGCACTGGTAACTTGCATAACATCCCAAGAAAATCTATTGAAGTTTGTGGTTGTAATTAATTATGATTTGTGCAACTAATTGTGAAAAAGTTCAGAAGTATAATTGTGTCTTTTAAAAATAAATGAATTATGAATCAAGCTAATAATAAGCATTTTGTTTTAAGAACTTCTAACAAATCCCTTACATGTCAGCAGTGAGCTTATTGTTGAGGATGCTTGGGTTGGCCTGGCAACGCTGCAGCTCTTTCTGAAGCTTCCCCAACTCATTGTTCATCTGATTCAGCTGACCTGCAGAGCAAACAAAACAGTGTAAGACAAGTTAGCTTCACACTGACATGATTGCCTCAGCTTTACACTTCACTTTCTGAGAACCAGAAGTTACATTTTAACAGCTACCTTTGAGTTCCTCTATGGTTTTGGTGCCAGAGGAAATATTTTGCTGCAATTTAGCCTGCAGGCAAAACCAAAAACAGCATTAATTTTAACAGCCGCAAACAAGAGGAATCTTCAAATCTTGCAGAACTATTTATTTTAACTATTTAACCATTAGATTGTTATTACAAGTCCAAGGCTAAGTGGTCATGGAGTTTACCTTCTCTTGGCTGTACGTGTTATGGGCATCTTCTAGTTGTTTTCTGCGAAGGCTTTCCATGTGATTGATCTCTTGCACCTGTTTCTGAATCTGTTCCTGAAACTCATTCTTCTTCATCTCTGCTACGCCTCGCTCAGCCGCTCCTCGTCGCACCTGGGTTTCCAGGTCATACAGCTTGGTCTTTGTTCAAACACACAATGACAGATTCTGGATCAGCTCATGTCACCCCTTTGTGCTCATCTCACATTTTGACAACAAGACGACTCATCTGATAGTGACAGTATTTATCCGAGAGAGGAAATAGGACAACACAAAAGATGTTTGCTTCTTATATTTCCCAAAATCACAGAGCAATCAACAAAGAATTTAGACAATGCAACAAAATATTTTATCAGGTCTCATGGGCTCATCTAGTTCTTTCTTGTGAAGGCTTTCTGCCCTGGCACCATTTAGTCAAGAGGATGCTTGACCTTCACCACAAAGGGAAGATATGTAACCGCACATACAAATGTTAAAATGCACTAAAAAACAAAACAATCAAATTGTGCACTAAGGAGGATTTTCAATTAAAAGAACAAAAACAGATGATGTAATTATAGGAAATAAGATTTAGTATGTCAATGCTTTTATATACCTCATACACATAAACTACAAGAATCTTTCCTGTTGGAAAAGGGTATTATTTGTACCAGGTAGTGCAAACTACTTGTCTTTACAATCCGAATCAAAATTATGAAAACTGTGAACAACACACCAGGGTGTGGCAGATACATGAAGCAAGAAGTGACCACTGCAACAAGCATATATTTCAAACTTATTTCACAGCATGGAAAACGTAAATCTGAATTCTCTTCATGTACGTAGTGGAAAGATGCAAACCCAGCTTTCATCAGACAAACACACACATGTGTATGTTCTCCTACCTGTAGCTCCAGGTTGCGGGAGCTGGACACCCAGTAGTTAAAGCCCAAAACTAAGATACAGGTAATTAGGGAGGCAACCATTAACGGAGGGGCTCTTCCTCCACGACGACCATTCCCCAGTCCACCCATGATGGCCTACAAACCAGATAATGAATGTCAACAGAAATCCCTTTTTTTAAATATTGCATCCATGTAAAAGCCATACAAATCCCACTGCATGTCAACAAAAGAAAAGATGACCTGACACATGAAATTCTACCTCACTATACAAATACCAGTTTAGCAAGAGATAGAGATACTCAGCTATGCAGAGAACAGAGGAAATGTTGCAGACAGCACCAAGTAATTGAAATAATTAACTCAGTGATTCTTGAGAATTGGGACAAAATGGGTTTAAATTTTCCCAAAAATTGTTTAAATTATTCTTCAAGCTTATGTGTACAAATAGGACAAATGATGTTTTGGAAATGTAAAAAATGCTAAGGTGCAGGCTCCCACTTGCAACATTTTTTTGAAAATTAAATAAAAATGTTGTAGAGGTATGTAAATTTTTGAAAGGCTATGTGCAATCGAAACGCTCCTTCCTAGTGCTTTCTTAATGTAAATGATAAGGCAAATAAACAAATGAAGAAGCTCAGTAAAAGATATTGCACCATGCTGATTTCACTGAAAACGTCAACTGTTGGTGTTTCTACACAGCCAAGTATGTTCCTCAAAAAATAGAGATTCGTCTGAAGAAAAAAATGCAACTTGTACAAACAGAACATATGTATATCCCTGCAACACTAGACACTTATGAAATAAAGCCAGTTTAAAACATACTTATGTGTTTATTAAAACGGGAGATATTTCTCTAACGGTAATAACAGTTAGCATTGTATAGCTTTAAAAAATGCTTTCGTTATATCGTCGATTGGAATCAACGTCGAGAACAATAACAATATAGAATATGTTAATGTTATATAGATGAGTTAATTAAATCTAAATAATACAAAATATTATAAGAAAAAGCTTAGCTAAACATGAGCTGTCAATTTACTTCTAACAGCAACCAGTATATCAGAAGCTAAAGCTAACACTGTTAGCAACAAAGATTGTTCCATGTTGGCGTTAAGATAACTCGAAAACTATTTACTTACCAGATATGAATGTCAGATAAAAATGTATTTTAGAATATCTGGTTTAAAAAGTGATAGTCTGTGATATATTTAAGAAGAAGATTGCTTTTTCAGAAAATTTGCAAAACTGCAATATTCGGTAGCTCACTAGCATCCATTACTGCCATACAAACGGCCGAGCCTGTAAAGAGAAACGTCTGTGTGGTACGGAGAGGAAGTCAGTGGTGATGCCTCTATGGGCCGTGCGACATTTGCATTATTGAGTAGCAAAAACAAAACAACGATATATTATGTCTGTATAATCAAATTTGCATAGATAAAAAGCTAATTGATATTCTATTATGGAAATCAGGATATTTTAGTGTGCTGTATATAATTTTTTTTTATTACAGATTCATTAAAGAATACGGAATACCGTATTCTACAGAGGACGAAAATGCAGCATATGCAACCTGTTTCTGTATTAATAAACTGTAAAATATACTGTTTTACTTTTATTCTCTAGAAGTATCTATTCTATACCTACCTACCTTTATATTCACCCCATAGGTAGTTACAATAGTTAAAGAAAATAAAGTACCACCTTACTTCAGATGTTGCATCTAAATCACACTTTGCCCCCTTTCATTTATTACCAAGGTAATTTATGATACTTTAAATATAACACACAAAATAAGATAAAAACATCTAAATAACATACATTTGATTTTAAGAAGTCAAATTTAAAGCGAAAAATAACATATTAATTATTTGTTGAACAAAACATTCTAGATAGAGCAGCTCATGTGACTTCATTTGATAATACAATACTTACAAAAAAAAATCAAAAAAGACAATCTACAACATGAAACAGGTTAAGGTTTAGAAATTGGTTCATATATTCTGTTACAGGTGAAGACGTATTCATAATGTACAGAGGTTTATTAAAAATACCTGTAAAACTAATTCAAAAGAATTTTAAAAAAATATACATTTTACAAAGGGCTGGTTAAAATAAAATGCCAAATAGTCTGGATAAATATACCCCGGTCTGTTACCAACCTCTTTTAACAAGAAACCAGCTGTTTAAATAGCTTCAGTTTAATCTATAAACTGTAAAAATCTATTACATACATGCAATACTTTCTATTCCACAGAATCAATCCTTTCCATTAGAATTTTCTTTAAAAAAAAAAAAACATAGAAATTTTTAGTAACTTTAATGATTTATTGGCTTTTTGATTCCCTGAAAGAGCCTGATTTGACTACACATCGTCAAACAAGCCTTTCAGAGAAGGTGAGAAAGACAGATACTGTTCAGCCGCAGATCTGTGGAGTTAACACAAAAACACTAAATTAGTGACACCTGAAAATTTGGAAATTAAGTTCTTTTGGAAAACAATATTAAAAATGACATTCTTAATTTAACATTCTTAGTTTAGTTAAAGTAATACCTTCTATTTGGGAAACTGTCATCACTGGAGTTATCCTGCAGTAAACCTGTGTGCTGTTCTATATTTCCATTGCTTCTGTTGACTGCAATCACAAAGAAGGACATGCTTATAAACAGAATTCTGCTGAGGGATGCAAGTGATCTTAATGTCCTTTAAAGTCAGAGGACTAAAGTATACAGGCAGTGATATAATAAAAATCTTTGCTAAATAAGCAAAGTTCAAATGTACTTTGGAGTTTTAAACGATGCCTTGAAGCTTCTATAGTTCTACATGTTTCAATGGTAACATTCCTGCTATCTGTACAGGGCAACAGTCAGGCTTTACACAGCTTATTGTTCAGCAAACTACACAAAATTCACAGAAACTTTGACTAAAAATTTATAGACATGTTTCATAATTCAAAATACATGTTCCAACAAGACACATTTGTCAGATTAACAGTATGTTTTGGCTCTTGTGGCCTTTATTTATCAGTGAGTAAACAACAAAGGGGGATTGTGTAAGAGGGGGAAGACATTCAGCAAAAGTTCATCAGGCGGGGACTCAAACCTGCACACTTTACCCCTGTGCCACTGCCGCACCCGACAATAAACGTATTGTTCATATTTGCTGTTGAGTTTTTCTTCGTCCTTATTACTTACCACTTTTCCTCATCTCTGTTTCAGGAGTGTTCTCGTCCAGCTCACTATAATCGGCTAGGCTTCGCTCTGAGGTTGCCTGGACTCTGCTTCGCTCCCTCCAAGCCTAAAGTAGAAGCCAAAACAGCCATATAAACACCTGAGAACACTTTATACAAACAAACAGAATCCATGAACTAACAAAGTAGAAACAAAATTACAAAGAGGATTTATTGGACAATAAAAAAATTAATAAAAAGAATTTATTACCCATCTTCGATTTTGTCCATCCTCTGCTCTTTGCCTTATTCTTCTTTCTAGAAATGAACAATATTAATCATACAGTTTAACTCATGAACAAGATTTTCTTCCGTTTTTTCTTAAAGGACCAAAAATACATGTAACAGATGTAACAAGATGAACAGTTCCTAATTCAGTCTCAAATGTTTAGATTTTTGTAGAACTTTTAAAGCATTATGAACATTCCAAAGAAAATGTCCATGTAAAACTTGATTTGGATTTAATTGTAAGTCATAAAAACCCCACAATACCAGAGTTGGCTTCTGATTTGGCATTTAGTAAAATAACTATTTCACAACCTTTTGGCCTTCTGAACATCTAGATGGTAGCTATTTCAATATGTATTTTATTTAGACTAGTCAAATCAGGACAGAAATATTACATGCTAAATATACATTATTTCAATTAACATTATTGAACTTTGATACTTTTACAAATGCAAATAGCCACTGCCATTTAAATACAATTAACGCATAGGAGGATTACTTATTAAGACACATTAAAATATGATTATGATTATCAAGAGTATTTTACAGTAAGCATAATTTAATCAAAAAAAGCTGCAGCAAGTGACAGAGCAAATAAGGAAAGAATACCTCTTCTTATTAGCTCCTTGCCTTCATCTACCAGTTCAGAGGTAAATTCATTGTCAGTGATGAACTGATAGAAACCTAGGAGGTTCAAGAAGCGAGAGCCCAACCTATAAAAACAAAGAAACACAATTACATGCTATTGCCAAGCATTCTATTCTATTTGTACTACAAGTAAGCAAATTGTAACCAAATAAGTGTCATCAGAGGAAAACTGCTAACTAGAACACGTGAAAGAGAGCAGTTAGATCTCTTTCATGTGAGATGTAAATGCTCACATGAAAGTTGGTAGGAAAAGTTGGTAGGAAAGTTGGTAAGAAAACTCAGTTTTCTTACTAACTAAGAAAATTGTTAGTGATAGAAAAAATTCTTAGTGGCATAAAGGTGATTCTGGATTTATAATGTGATGCCTGATATTGTTTATTTGAGGTCCAAAGTCTAGTAAAGCTTGTAGTACGGAAATTACAGTCCTCAGCAATACTTAAATATCTACAACACATCAACATTATACAGTAATATTCCACATTCGGCTTGAGTAGCCATACAATACGGGATAAATAAATATAATTGTTATATATAGTAATTCGGGATGGTTATTTTACTTGTAAATAGTTGCAATGCAAAGCAGCACCACCAACATGGGATAATAGATGTAGAATCCATCAGCTATCACAGGCAGCAGCCGCATAGAGCCCATAATCTGTAAGAGAGACAAGAAGGCAAAACAAGGTACTACATCTAGATTTAACACAAAGATAAAAAAGTTGATCAACTTGTGAAGTATTTGGTAGTTTGAATGAGGCTGTAGAGTAGATGAACTCACAGAGGTGTAGGATGTCTGTATTCTGTCCTGGTGTGAGATGGCAGAGTCCAAATGAATCAGGCCCAGAAAGTTGAGACACAGTGGAGGAGTCAGACGACAAAACAACCTAAGTAAAGAAAAACTGAGACGTCACCTTATCTGTTATTCTCCTAGAATGGCCCATTCCAAATGTGCTTGATCTTAAGATTTTACTTTTTCTGATTGTTTATGTAAATCTCAATAACACAACATGAAAATGCATCATATGAAAACTTTCCATAAGAAATTATCTAACAAAATCAAGCATTCTAACTGATGCACATACATGCCGCTGAACAGCAGGCTGTAAGCATCAGTTTGGTGATGTGGCACCAGATGATAGTAGTTAAAGACCCGTATCCTGAACACCGTGGAATACACGCACACACACATGAAGAGGATACTGACAAAGCACACCATCTGGTGGAGAAAAAGATAAAGGTCATTGAAAAAGATAGCGGGGTTATTAGAATTACATTTAAAAAATGCTGACTTCACAATGACAATTTTTGGATTAGGAAATAAAAAAAGAAGTCTACCTCAATTAAAATGTAGTTGTAATGCTGTTCAGCTTTCTGCACAAAGACAGCAAACAAAGAGAGGATAGGCTGTGCACTGAAGAAGGTACACTCAGACCAGACGACTGCTACAGAGAGGAGAGAAAGGAGAACCGCCAGCAGCCTGCAGAAAGTCTTTCTGAAAGCACACTCCCAGTACCACTCTGAGAATGACAAACAGAAGTAAAGGTTATGAACAGAAACTCTGGGGAAAAAACTCTAAATTACAAATATCAAAAACTGTGGATTTAAAGTGATTATCAGAAAAACTGTACAGTTTGCATTGCTCTGGCTTGTGACAAAAGCTGAACTTCCATTTAATGTATTTGGCGTTTTGTTCCTGGTTTTGCATCATATTTCTTCCAAAGTATTTATGCTTAAAACATAGGTTATTTAGCAAATGAGGTTTCTCTAAAGAAATTGCCAATACATTCAGTAGCAATATGCATTACCACTGCTGAAAAATGTAAACATTAGGGGATTTACTTCAATTGCAAATTGAAGATTTTGGCCCTGAATGAACTCACCTACAGTAGGAGTGTAGATAAACCTGCGGACCCAGCCGAGATAAATTGGAGAGAAGGTTTTGGTGATGATTCGTACTGAACTGCTCTGACTTTTAGCAATATCTTCCAGATGAAACGCCTTATCCAACAAGAGAGACCACTGAACTTGAGTCTGGTTGTGCCTCTGCACTGCAGAAATTACCTAAGTTGAACACAAACAAGAACAACTTTATTTAGCCATCCTTCACACACTCAACATTTTGAGAAATCAACACTACAAAGAAGAAGAAGATAGATACTTTTTCATGAAGTTTGATTAGGCCACTTTTGGTAGGAAAAGAAGCACCTTGACAATGAGAGCTTTCCAGGTTTCTTCCCATCTCTTCCTGGTACCTAATGGGACACTGTAATTCACATGAAGATTATTTCAGAGTGGTAGCATCAAGCAATGTTAAAATGCATACATGCATTTTGTGAAAGAAAGAAAAATTGGCTCTGTTTGGTAAACAATGGCCTTTATGCAAATCCCACCTTTGTCAAAATAGTGTCTACACATTTCCTGAGGCTGTGGTTGAACCTTACAGACTCATTGAGGTCTGCAACTTCCTGATAACAGAAATAGGGTTTTTGAATAATTACAAAAATAAAAAAACAAACAGAGCGACCTAACAGCAAGATAAAAAAATATGTTCTGATTTAAATAAAACATATTATCTAAAAACTCTCACCTCCATAACATCTGCTAAGTCCTCCTCTGCTGAAGCTTTCTCCGTTGCCAGTTTTGCTACCTTAAAGTATGTCTTGGCCAGTAAGAAACTATTTGAAGACGAGAACCAATAAGATCGTGGGATCTCAACCAAGCCGTAGCCAAGCAACAGCACCAAAAGGAACAGGCCCCAGGTGTTAGCAGCTGTGATACCGATGGTCTGGAGTTGTGTCCTGGATATTTTTTTACAATATAAAACAAGAGCTCAGACCAATGTAAGCAACATATGATACATTTTCAAAATATTTTGTTTTTCCTTGATGAATTTAAACAATACTGACGTACCATGTGAGCCTCAGCTTTAGATGAGCAGAGACATAGATCAGCAGGAAGATGAAGATGAGGAGGTAGGTGCCATAATAAATAGCATTTTCTATAAGAGCTGTTTTAACCTTCCCAACAATGGAGAAAGCTCCAGAACGTGCATAGGACTGCATGAAGGGCAACAGCAGCCTGAGCAGTCATGCACAGAGGAAACAGAGTAAACACATAAATATATTAAATATTTATACATATATATATATTTTCTCAGGACTTCATTAAAATGTGTAATAATATACTAAAGTCAGTCTATTTTAGGGTCCTGGATGGTTAAAGGAATTCACCATGTAAGAAACTGGGACGTCCAATAGACAACCCTCCAAAACACTGGCAAGACATGATCAGGGATGTAACTCCAGGGCTTCACACACACATTTGTTACACTGAAAGTAAGCAAACACACACAAAGTCAGATATAACAAAGATAAAAATGCTCACAGCAGCTTTGTAAGCTTGGATATGGAATTGTGAGTTGTGGGTTCCTTAAAGTACTATATTTTAATTTAGCTGAAACCTCAAAATACACAAAAACGTTATCAGTACAAAAGAAAAAGGACACTCTACATAAGAGTCATGGCTTAGTTTGGAAAATGTGTGAATAAAACATATATTGCAGAATGGCATCCAGCTCTACAGTGTTGACACCAATCGGAGGGGAGAAAATGAACTTAGAATCGAACCACTTCCAGCATGATAGACCCTGACTATTTGCTGTTCTTACATGTCCTAATAATACACTACAGTTACTAAATTAAAATTGGAGCAATCTAAAATTTGTATCAGCTGGTCAAAGGATTACAAAAATCTAGTATTAGAAAAAGGCCTCAAGTTTCTGATTAGTGCATCTCAAATAAAAAGCTTGTTAGAATTTCCATTTTGACTTCAAGTAATTAGGGATTTAATACACATTTTGGTTAAGATTCCCAAAATCAGAAGAAGTTAATAGTATTGTACCAATTGTACATTGTAGATAGTTTCAAAAGCTTAACATGGGCAAAGGCACTTTTTACTGAGGCTGACTATATGGTTCCCCTACATTTTGTGTTTAACTAAAAAGTAACAAGTTATTATGTTGGAGAAACCACCAATTGAAGGATCATTCTGATCCCAACCTGAAAAAAAAAATGGGATGATGATCATTGTGAGAAATACTACAACAACTGAGTTTACCTTGAAGGCTGGAAAGGAGCTGAATCAGAAAGTTCACCTTGGGTTTGAGAGGGAGTGTGGTTTGAATTGTCATGAATGCACTGGTTGTAGATGGTCTAAGAAAAGAGCAACAGAAATATAATGACACAAACACATTCAATGTACCCAAACAATGAAAAATGCTTGTTAATAAATTTAAAAAGTTGTAGGCAAACTTGAACCCCTACCGTGCTGACATCAAGCGGGAGGATGAAAACGATGAGGAAGCAGAGGTACCAGGACAGAAGCGTCCCTAAGAGGACGAGACGATGCTGTTTCCTCAAGTCTCCATAACGATGGAGAAGGTAGAAGGCCAGGAAGAAAACCACAACAACCACAGCACACAATCCAGCAGCAGACATGCCGATAAATAATCAAATCATGTGTGCAAACGTCATGATGACAGTCAGTCTGCTGGGAAGGGAAAGACAGAGAGAAGGAAATAAGACAGGAACTCATTTATTACAGGATGGATATCCGCCCTTATCTGCAGGAGAGGAAGGCTAAACAGCCTGATGTCATTACTCAGGACATAAGGGCTGGGATGAGTTAAGGAGAAGAGGGCAGCAAAAAATGAGAAAGAAACAATGAGAAAGAAACAAATTGGAGATGTGTCAAATTTAACAAAAGAGGGGAAAGGTAAAAATGCAGGGAGATTTTTTGATACCAACATAACAAAGTTCTAATGCTGAATCTAACAGTAAACATAAAAACGTGGGGAAAAGGATACCACAAATAATGGCACTTTGTAATGATTAAGAAACATACTTTGTACCTTGGAAACTGATATGGATACCGAAAACTTACTTTTAACTTACGTTAATATAGTACTTTAAGGAACCCACAACTCACAATTCCAAATCCAAGCTTACAAAGCTGTTGTGTGCATTTTTATCTTTGTTACATCTGACTTTGTGTGTGTGTGTTTGCTTACTTTCAGTGTAACAAATGTGTGTGTGAAGCCCTGGAGTTACATCCCTGATCATGTCTTGCCAGTGTTTTGGAGGGTTGTCTATTGGACGTCCCAGTTTCTTACATGGTTAAAAAATAAATTTTACCGTTACTTTTAACGTGTTGTTGTTACTGTTGTTTTTAAAGTGTTTACAAAGCTAACTAGATGACATACCGGTATTTGTTTTATTTAATCACTGTGCTAACATTGGACTTCGTGAACAATAAACTCTCAAGCGGTCTAAAAATGCCTTTAGAAAGCTAAATCTTACCTCTGAAGATACCTTGTCTGGGTAAAGCTAGCTGACAGTTATATTCCGTTTTTCCCCTTCCAACTCGAACTGTTAGACGAAACATTTGAAACAACGTTGCGTAACTAACCTATTTTAGGCACCCCAACGTGTGTCTGCGGAACACGCAAGGAATTGTGGGTTTTGTAGGATTCCTTCGCTGACGAATTAAACTCCAAATATTACAACCGTAAAATGTTTTAAAGACCAAAAATCCTATTGAAGATACAAAAAGTGTATAAATAATTGTACATTTAAAGATGAGAATGTGAGATTTAAGTTTCATGTAATGTGGAAATAATTTAAGTTTATATGGTGTTTGGAGATTTAAATGTTTATAAGTTGATGAGTGTGAGAGGGGCAGAAAATCAGAAGAATTTGTATATTGTACTTGCTCCTTTTCGAACAGATCAATTTTATTTATTTATTTATTTATTGCTTTTACTTTTGTCTGTTTGAAATAAATAAATAAACAAATAAATAAAACTAATAACGATTGGATGGAAACTTTTGACTGCACATTCTCATCTTTAAATGCCTTGACTTGAATTTGAGTTTTATCAAAAAGTAAGAAGAAAAAGACCAATAATGGATCTGTTCTGGTACATTCATGAATGAAAATATGAAAAATGCTTTCTTGTATATTAAATAATGTTAAGAACACATTTATTGAAGGGACTGAGATCATGTTCCCAGATATTTCTCTACTATGACAATTTATTTTGAACATATGACTTGAATCTTCTCAATACAAAATTGTCTCCAGTTTTTAAGGATCAAAGCTACAAAGTAAACATGCAGCTCATTCAAATACAGCAGCAGACTACATGAGAAAACAGAATTTTAACATAATAGATTATTTACTTTTATTCATATCTTATCCATGTCTTCTTTTTTGTTTTTGGTTACAAAGTGGAGAGCGTACCTCTCAGTCTAAATGATTTCCAGCCAGTAACGTGGGCAACTTCAAACATACAGAAAAAGAAACTGAAAGAAAAACATCTTGAGTCTGTCTCAGGACTGGAGCAAAAGCCACAGGCATGGATCGTCTGCATAGAGTGGGCCCAGAATG
This sequence comes from Gambusia affinis, assembly GCF_019740435.1. Classification (NCBI taxonomy): domain Eukaryota; kingdom Metazoa; phylum Chordata; class Actinopteri; order Cyprinodontiformes; family Poeciliidae; genus Gambusia; species Gambusia affinis. Next base: position 21,543,437 of record NC_057870.1, read on the forward strand.
TTAAAACAAACTGCATGGTGTTCCAGCAAAAGATCCATGTGGCACAGCACATCCAGGACCAGAAGTTCTGCAAGATTTAGAGAGTGAGTCCAGTCTTCCGCTGTTCTGGAAATACCCAATGTTTCCAGCCAAACTGATCCAAAAATGTCCAGAGATTCTGTCCAGTCCTCTAGAATATACCCCAGTAGTTCCATCTGGCCACAAAACTGGTTGCAATTTCACATGTAGGCTTAAATAAACCAGTTTACTCAATGGAGGAATGTTCCACACGCGGTTTGCTTCATTCATCCATGTAGGGCAAATCACTTTTCTGTGTTTCTCTGATGGTTTCTGTCTGCTTTTTCTGCGTTACCAGGCTGACTGGCCTGAGTCACAGGACAGATAAAAGCCACTGACAGGTGCTTAGGGAGGCCATCTGTTAACCTGCAGTCCCAGCCTATCAGACCTCCTTACACAGATTAGAGGTAGTAGGTGTTTGACCATTCAAGTCCACAAGGTTCATCCTTATGTCCTGAAGGATTCTTATTGAGAATCTCACATAACTGAGAGACGTGATGCTTTTCTATTCTTATTGATGGACTCAATCCATGAGTGATATAAAGTGATTAACTATTCTGTTATGTATGTTTTGCTATGATTCATTGTCATCTAAACAGCAGGGAAATAAAGTCAAAAATGCAACCTATTTGTTGTGGATTTATTTTGAAACTAAGTAAAACAATTGATTTGAAAACAAACATTTTGTTACACAAACATGTATTTGTTTATTTAAAGGCTGGAAATGACCAATTGTTTGTTTGTGTCTGTATGCCATCATCTGTGATCCCAGTCATCCTCACCATGAACTGCTCTCTTTTTGTAATCATCAAGGCCAGTATGAGCAGATTCTGAAACTTTCATCCCTGGAGCCATTACACGCTTGAATTCCTACCAGTTCTAATTTGCACAATGTGTCAAAAAGGAGAAATTCACAGCTTCCTGCTTGCTGTATATACTTGTGTCTATTTCACCATTTTTCATGTTTTCATTCACACTGTAGAGTAATTATACCAGGAAGTATTCAAATATTAAAGCTTTTTAACATTTCCCTAGTCTATTCTTTTCTTATAATCTGTTTACTATTAGGTCAATGTGATTAATTTAATTATTTTAACTCTTAGCTAAAATCTTTTAGTTTTATAATGTAGCAATTCTGCACAGGAATCCCACAACTGCACAGGATTAGCGTCTATAAAGACGTTAATCCTGTGCAGTTGTCACCACTAGGGGGAGGCAGTGTTATTCTTCAAGTTTATTTTTCCAGTCCTAAGTCTTGGGGCAAAAGTCGTAGCAACATTTAAGGAAAATTTTGTTTAGAGTTACAAATAACTACACCATTATTCTGGTACCAAAATGAAATTATTATTTTGGGTAATATTGATATTGATTAACAAAATTAGGCTATTTTATTGATACTCCTGTATTTGCCATGTACATTAAAAGAAGACTATAAATCCCTAAAAGCAATAATCTGAAAGGCAGCTTTGACTCGATGACAACAAACCTTCATAAAGTGACATGATAATCTACTGTTCTTCATGTTACTGCCATATTTTGTTTATTCTTTTGTCTCTTTAGTCTTTTATAAAGGTGGCTTTCACTTTGTAGTTGTTTTTGTTAGAAAAGAAAGGTGTCAAGTTCAAATCTTTGAGAAGATCTTTTAATAAAGATCTCATCAGGTTTCAACTTATCCCCTTTAGGATCATAAAGTACACAGCATTTGAGAAGCTTAAATGTTGTATTCATTGAACATAATACTTTTGATTAAAAAGAAATACATTGAAATTGTATTTCATGTTTATTTTTGGAAGGTTTCCAAATGTACTTGTCATTAGGCACAAAATATTCACACAAATTAAGAAATATGAAAATGAATGTGAACTTACTATGCATTACATAATAAAGCAATTAAATTCCAGTTCTGTTTATTTATACAGCAACGATTCACATGGCATCTCAAGTCACTATACAAAAAAAATTGTGTTCTATCCAATCATACATTCAATCCAAATGATCCTATTTAAACCGTCTGTCAAGTTCAGTTTACAATTCAAATTGGTTAAAAAAAAATAAAAACTGTTTCCTATTTAATAAAATTCACTCCTCCGAAATGGGCATTTAGTGGCAGCAGTAGACAATTGCTTGAATTATGTATTTCCAGGCAGCTAGTACCACGTTATAGTATAATCAAGTAACCATTTCACCTTCAGTTGTTCTAAAATGCTATATATATATAAATATAACTTAAAAGAAATTTTACTTTCTTTGAAATTGGACCTGTCTCTTTAAAAACTCCTGTTCTTTCTGAAACTCCGCTTTCAGGAATTCATCACAACAGCGCTTCTCTATTAACCATTTAACCAGTGGTTCCCAATTCCAGTCCTCGGGGCCCCCTGCCTGCATGTTTTAGGTGTTTCCCTTCTGCCACACACCTGGATTGAATCTTTGGGTGATTAACAGGCTCCTGCAGTACTTGGTGGCTGCAGAAGATGTCATGCAATCATTTGAATCAGCTGTTCTGGTACAGAGGCACATCTAAAACATGCGGGCAGGGGGGCCCCGAGGACTGGAATTGGGAAACACTGCGATTTAACTATGTTTTTACTAGTGTTGCGCTGTGAAAAAGCACCTATACCGAGCTCATTAGTTGCGCAATTACAACAGGTGTTTGCTAATTGCTGCTGGCGAGTCAGACGGTGTTGAGTGGGGGGAATAATATGGGAAGGCTGCTCTGTAAGGCAGAAGTTTGGAAGAGGTGGAGCTGTGCCTTGAAGGTGGTGCTTAGGTCCAACTATTCGTTTTGGACAGCTGAATAGATTCTTGCATAAACATGCAAGAATCAAGGCAACACTCCATGTATGTTATAATATGAAATGTACATTGAAAAAAAAATATTTTAAAAATACTGCCCCTTTGAAGGCAATAGAATGGAAGAGAGCACACACAGTTAGCTGCAGCAATAACTTTGTCTAGGAAAGAGTCAAGATGAAACAGTGACAGTCTTTCCACTTTTAGGTGATGGATTGTACAATCATATTCTCAAAGCGTGCAACAAAGTTTTATAACGTACCTCTGCTTCAACCTTGTGCAATTTATTCCTTGACCCATCTGCTGTCTTCCTTGTTCTCTTTGATGCTGTTGTTCTCAGACAAACATTTGAGGCCTTTGCAAACTACTGGATTTAAATGTAAGCTTACGTACTGGCCACTTTAATTTCTAATGAGGTGACATCTGGATTTTATTTCAATACAGTACATAAAAGTTTGGGATCAAAACATGATTAAAATGTGCAATGTTCAAAATGGTGTGAATGCTTTTGCTGGGCACTATAAGCTAAAGCAGGCCGAAATAACAGTTTTTTGTTTGTTTTTTCTTTTAAAGATTATAGGTCAATGTTGTGTTTTTGCTGCTCTTTGACAAATGACCTTCAACAGCTAGAGCAAGTGCAATTGCAAAATCTGTACACAAGCTGTTGGTTCACAAACTTTATATTTGATTTTATCTTGAGTCTTCAGTCACATTATTTCAAATGACTTCTTATGAATTTCAAAAGAAGTTGCTTTCTTTCCAGCTCTTTTCATGCAAAGATAGTTTGAAGGACTGGCATCTGAAAATTAAATTACAAATTTTGTTTTTGTATGCAGTTAGATTTGCTGCTTTTAGCCACTATGTAATATTAATACAGCATTTTAGTCTTCCTCTGCATATTTTACTGCTACTTTTTTCCTTTTATCCTATTCTGCTGAAGCATCTCCCCTTTTTCTTTCTTCAGCATCCAGATGATGAGCCACTGTGACTGTGTCCAACGAGGCCTTGTTCAGATAAGTGAGAAACCGTGTGTGAACAGCCCGGTCTCCCAGCGTGCTCATTGAGCAGCTATGAGACCTTTGGGTTTGAAGTTTTCAACATTTGATCCATGGGAAACCCTTGCAGACAATGATGCTGGTGAACAATGAAGCCCCAGTTTGGAGTGTCCCCTGAGGGCCACTGCACAGGTCTTATGACCTGTCCTGGATACATCTCCCCACTGGGAATGAACCACTCCCATCTAGCTTGGTACAGTATCTAGGAAAAGGTAGAGTTACATACTCTTTCTGGTGCCGAGACTTGGGCCACAGTTGTTGTTTATGGATAAAATGTGTGTTGGTATGTGTGGATATGAAGGTGGGCTGAGGGGATTTACAGCAAAACGTAGTTACATAACTCCCCCTACGGCTACCAAACCATGACTCATTTTAAAAGTTTGCATTAAGTTGCAAATAAAATATTTCTCAACACTGTATTATTTGATCATGTTGGAACAGAAATGAACTTTTCTTCATTTTGGACTAAATACAAACATTTACTCATTCCGTCATGACTTAGAAAAATTATGTCAACATTTGTAATCTTCTCTGTGATCCCAGCTCTCCTTGCGACACCTTTAACAGAATAATCAACAATCAATCCACAGATACTCCCGCCAAGACTTAAGAAAATAAACAGTTTGATTTAACTTATGAGTGCAGACCTCTGATGGTGTAATTGCTATTGTCACTTACAGAATACAGAGTTTGTTTGCTATAAAGCAGGATAGTTTAAAAATAAGATGAAAAGGATAATGAGATATTCTGTAAATATGGATGGTTTTTTTTCTAAATCAAATTCTTTCTTTGTGATGCACTAATTACGATGGTTCAAGAGATTTTTGGGTAATTGAATTGAATTCCACTTCTTGTCAGTGATAAAAATGTATATCAAAAACATACTAGCAACGGTGTTTTATTTGGTTTTGATTTTCTTTTCATATCTAAAAACAAAAACCCATTACTCTTTGACAAAAGAACCAAAACATTTTGCCATTTTCTCACTCTGTTGCCCTCCACACCTAAACAAGTAAAGTAAATACTTCAGCCCATAATGTCAATGTCCATATTTTGTATGAGCATTGATTAGTATTGCTTTAACACAGAGCTCACAAAGTGATGTAAAAATGTGACTAAACTAAAAAGAAAAGAATAAAAAAAAATTACCCAAATATAAATTTATTATAACAGAAGAAACAGCGCCTCCTACAGCAGAAGTATACAATAAAAATATTTTAAAAGAGGTCTAGCAGAACAGGGTCACTGTTTTGATTGAGCTCTTTAAATAAAAATTTGCCTGAGTTCTTCTCAGTCTATGTATTTATACATAGAATATTTAACCCAATACCTACAAGAACATATGTTTTATCCCAACAGAAAATTATTTGTATTTAAATTTGACAAATAAATTTCAAAACGAAAATCTTTGGTTTAAATCCTTGGTTTATGAGACTAAAAGATGGAGGGACTATAATCTCAGTGCTTAACAGTTTTATTGAGGCTTTATATCAATGAACTATTACTCTAATTCTTGTGAAGGTTGGGTTATTTTTGGAACACAGTAAACAGTTTCAAATCTTATAAATAGAAAGCCAAAAGGGCTTCAGTAGAGATACAAAGTTGCACCTTTGAACTCACTAATCCAGATGCTCTTCTGTTTATTGTGTTGTCTTACGATAAGCTAAACTAAGTTAGAGTAAGCTAAACTGAGCCAGTCTAAGCTAAAATGTGCCCTGCTGCCATTTAAATCATCAGGTTAATCATATAAGCAATAGTGTGATCAAACAGTGTCATTATTTTTCACATGCTGAGGTAACAGTTTTAAATGAAAGTTTTGTGATATGTTCACATCCATTTTTTGAGGTTTGGCTCGGTGAAGTGTGTTAAGTATGACAGTCACTCTGTGGGTCTCTGATTTGTTTATTATTAAATAAAGAAAGTCAAGAGTTTGGGCCAGTCACATCTGGTGTTATTCATACAATGTTCAGGGAGAACATTTGCTACTCTTGATGTAGGCTACATGAAGCTGAAATACAAACTGTGATCCCAGAGTAAAGACAGATTCCCTGCCTACATCCTGGCTCAAGAATGTCACCAAAAGCTCATGACTGAACCAACAACAATGAAAGTAATGGATGAATCCTCTTAAAAATGTTTACATTCCTTCCACAAAAATGTGGTGAACATGCAGTAACATGTATGAAGCTGAGGCCACTGCCGAAGCAACTGTACGTTAAGACAAGTTTTCTGAAAATAAACTTGGAAATTTGTGACCAGTAGGAAGATTTGTAGAAGAGCTAACTCAGCCACTGGCAGTAGCCGCTGCGTGAAAGAATGTTAGCTTTCTAGTTTGCCATCAGCCATGTCGGTTCACAACAAATAAGAGGTAGACGATGCAAAATATTCTGTGAGGCAGAAAACTATCATTGCACATCGCCCTACACAGAATCACTACCATGCCAAAAGTGGTGGCAGTATAAGGCTGCTGGGATGATTGTTCTCAGGGCAAGATGGACGCAGGACAACTAAAGAAAACCTCTTAAAACTACAGTAGGTAACTTTTATAGAGTTAAGTTGTCCCTATGTCCAAACAGTAGAATATGAGATAATCTGTGAAAAAATTAACCTCCTTTGCCTTCTCCCTGCAGTCCTATAGCCACCTGCAAAACCACACTCCTTGGTCAGAACCAATCATAGGAGGGCATTAGCACTGTGAATCATGCTCATACTCAATGTGCTACAATGAATTGGTTTAAATAAGAGTATTCATTGGCAAGAAAGTACCAGTAAACTCTGGAACAAAATCCAACTGAGAGTTTGTACATTTTAATACTTCAAATTGATTTTTATAGATGATCATGGTTCAATCTGATAATCTGATACACTTTGCAAACAGTGGGTGTAAACAACACAAAAAGAAACTTCAAAATCTTCAAAAAGAGTTGTAACGACTAAAGAGAAAGATCATTATCTGTTAACAATTAACTGGGAGGTTGAATACAAATTCATAAAGCCTTTTTATATCTTTAGTTGTAAAACATTTAGAAAAGTCCTTTGTGTTGGTGCCTCACATAAAATTCCATTTAAAATTTTGAAAATTTGCGATTTTAATGTCACAAAATGTGGAAGGTTTCTGTGATATGAACACTTATAAGCCAATTCACTGGGTCTTTCTTCTACATTCCAGAAAGTAAAACTTTCACATTGAGAAATCAGTCAGTTCTAAATTAATCTTAGGAGTGAGTATGAGAGCACATATTTTTTTGTTTTGTATCATTGGTCTATCAAATGCCAGGCTTGTGATAGACAGTTGATCTGCTCAAGTGACCTGGTTGTTGATTTCTGGAATGTACTAGAGAGGCAGAGTCAATGTTTGGTCATTACCCAGCCAATTGTATAAATTTAAATTTGCAAGTCACAATGACATGATGAATGGAAACATCATTACATGTTGTTTTATAAGCTCCTCCCTTTATTATATTCTGATAGTTTTAAAAAATTTAAACACTTTTTTCAAATCCTTCCTTGTTTATTATAAGAAATGTTTGTTTTTTAGATTGCTGCACTGTAACGGACAGCAGCTTTGTGGGGAGACAGTTTGTTTATTTGTGTATTTTTTTGTTCCAGCATCTTTAAGGAAATTAAAGATACCAATGACATGATGACATAAGGTATGAGAGCTGTTACCAATTGTCCTACATTGAACCTTTTGATAAATTAGCAAAGTTGAAGAGATCCTTTATATCCAAACATCAAATGAAAAAGTTTGACACTTACATCTTTTTAACCTATTTGTTTGGGACCGTTTCACTGTTACATGAAGCTGGTTAAATTTACCATCCTACGGTTGCATTACATGAATTAGAGAAATCACACTTAACAAAGAAAGTTTAAAACTCTTTGTGCTTGTTCATATGTGGTCATTTAGTTGAGTATTGAAGTTAAGTATGAAGTGTCTACCTGTCTGCTACAAAACATGTTGGAAAAAAAAGTCTTGCTTATTACAAGTAATATTCCCCTGAGCTTTTCAAGGCCTCTGAGACCACAATTTTTATCTGAAAAGTTTTTCACATCATAGTGGGAGACTCTTTCATAATTTAAAACATGTTACTGTGCACTTGGAATTTTTCTCAAACTAACTCAAACCAAACACTGCAATAATGTGCAGCTCCTTTTCCTGAAGTGCATCTAAATAATCTGATCCGTACACAAAGCAAAGACAGAGAGACAAATCTTGTCTTAAATCAGTACAAATACATTCAGTGTTGTTGTCACATTGCAGGTTTTTCTCATGTTCTTAGAAACACACAAAGTTAATAAAAACAACTAGGGTAGAAAATTGTATACATAACAATCCACTGTTTATTTAAAACTGATCTTTTTGCATTTGGTGGATTTTTCTGCCAAAATAAATACCTGTGCCTTGCAAAGTGCTCTTGTAGGAAGTGAAGCATCCATTGTTTTCAATAACATGAAGCGTAACTGCACTCAGCTAATTTTCTACAAACTTCCACGAAGCATGATGTACAAATGACGTTGCTTCTTTGGCAGGAGCTACAGTAGTTAACCAGTTGCCCCACTTGCAATAGGCAAATATTTGCTGTCTCTTTTTAGTTTACTATTCTAAATTCTGCACAGATGTTGTTTGTTTTTTATGAAAACACCAAGAGGATTTTGCATAGCAGAAATGTCCTGAAAGGCCACAAAAGAAGACTATTTTGTTGACTTCTTGGAGATGTTCCAACATCATACTCACACTGAGCTTTCCAAAAGTTCATACCCTTTGAACTTTTTCACATCTGTTACAAACAAAATGGTTAGCGCATCTTACTTCAGTTTTATTTGACAGGCCTACATAAATTAATTAGAACATAAAAGCAGAAGGAATAGGCACCATGGTTTTAAAATTATTGTTGTTGTTTTTTTACACATTACAGATCTCAATAGTGTGGCATGCATTATTATTACAGCTAGTTAAGCTAACCTTGGTTTAATGTCTCTACAACTTTATCCCCTGTTCTTTGAACTTAATGATGCTGTTTACAGTATTTGCCAATCACAGTCAGCCAAATCCATCCTAGTTACACCAGATTTTACTTGCAAAAATATTTCCAAAGCCTCTTTTTTATTCTAATTGAGAGCAGTGCACTTTGTTATAACAGTCTATCCCATGGTTCAACTTTCACAACACACTGCTAATCAACCCTGTTTTGTTTAATAGGGTTTGTTTTACTATGTTGACTCATTCTCTGCAGGAACCCCTGGTCAGGCTGAACTTATGAAGCATGAAAAAAACTGTTTCAAAGGACAGCTGAGAGGGACAGAAGAACACAAGAAGGTCCTTTTTCTTTTTGCTTTTTGAAAAGCTCATTATTCCTCAAGTTTGCCTCCGCCTGAAAAGCACCCCCTCCTCTACCTTATTTCACTTTTTTAGCTGCCTACCCCCCGTCCTCCATTTCCCCTCAAGCCCACGCTGTGCAACTCAGTGACTACCTCTTTTCTGTGAGGGCACCGCCTCCATTTTCTCACTGGCTCTTTCGTTCCCTCATCCCTGACGCTGAGCCCTCCTTTCCTTTCTCCACTCCTCTCTTTCTACACTGGATATCTCTTCATTGCTGGCTGCACAGTCTGCTCATAGCCAAAGGATCCCTCTCACACCAATCCAAGCTTTAAACCTGACCTTTTCCCTGGAAAACTCAGACATTGCTCCAGAGGACCTTATTGCCCAAACCTAAAGGTATTGAAAAAAGCCTCTGTCTCCATATTTTATCTACTGTATAACTCAGAAGCGGAGCTTCTGTTTTTGAATTGACCTGCCTGTCTAAGCCAAACTGTACACGTGTGTGCAGAAAAGGAAGTTTGCAAATTCTTTACAGCTGCCAGTAGAATGCTGGTGTTTTACTCAGAATGCAGTTTTGTCTTGACTTGGATGTTAAAACATCTTTTATACACAGGATTTTTATTTGTCTTTATTTGTCTTTATTTGTTAAGATTGTTTCTGTCAGACACAACAGCAGTCAGAAATGTAATGTAACACAGATAACTGTTTTTGTGGTTGCTTCTTGTTTCATTGAACAAAAGTTCTTGTCTATGTCACATTATGACATTTTCAGTGATATTTTCGTCATTCTTTTGAGCAGGTAACTACTAATCCTTTAACCAAAGGAGAGGTGTGACACTCAGGAGCAACAGGACTTTAACCTAGTCATCAGCGCATCGATAGTGTTTTCATCTCTGCAAAGGCCTGCTTGAGAACAGCAGCTCTGCAGACTCCAGCCACAAATATGACTCAAAGCAATGGAGAGAATTCACAGAGGAGCCGCAGTGGTCTTCACCAAATCCGAGCCGGGATCCAGTCCAGGTCGTTGCTCGCCAAGAAGAGAGTGGAGAACATCAAGAAGGACGAAGTGAAGGGGTTCTTCATGAAAAATGCTTTTGTCATTCTAACCATCACAGCTGTTATAATAGGTAAGGAATAAATTGTCTACGGATTGTTTTTCTCTTGGGCCACTGAATGGTTTATATTCTGGGCTCTCTGAGCAATTTAGAGAGCCCAATTACAAATGAGACCTCATCATTCCTCATAAAAATCCCCCACATAAGCCCAATAATTGATCAGTTCCTTGTCACCAGCAGCAGCAAAATGGACAAAAGAAAGAAACCAGTCAGCGCTGATGAATTTAACAGACTAGTCTTTCCTTGACCCCATGCCTGACCTCTGAATTCTCTCTACTGACCTCTGAATTCTACCCAGGAGGAGGTGAAGCTGACTCACAATGATGTCTGCAGCTAGAAATACACCAAGTCATGACAGATTGTTAAATTTAGGATATTTGTCAGATTTCACAATGTGTCACCTGGAACTATATTTGTGGTAGAGTGAACAATTGACTAATTGGATAAAAATAGACATGTGCCTTGTTCTGGTTGAGCAGTGTTGCTTGACTCTTTCTGGTTCTGTGTAGAATATCATAATTTACCACCTTTTCCTCCACATCTGATCTCCCTGCAGGTATAATCCTCGGATTTTCTCTGCGTCCATACAAACTGTCTTACCGTGAAGTGAAGTACTTCTCCTTTCCTGGAGAGCTGCTGATGAGAATGCTCCAGCTGCTGGTGCTGCCGTTGCTTGTCTCAAGTCTTATCACAGGTATTATATAACAGCTTTGTGTAACAACAAGCTGGATCAGAAAGAGGATGTGTATTTATTTGAAAAGAAAAAAACTAATTGGAAGTGTTGCTGGATGTTTGCTATATCTTGACTTGTTGGTATTGGGGAAAAAGTTTCAGTGTGAAAAAAGCACAATTTCATAAAAAAAAACAGATTGGATGTACAGTATGGGATAGATGACAAAATATTTGAAATGCCTTCTTTTTACATAACCATTTTAAAAACATCTGCAGTGACACTAGAACAATGTCAACCAGCTTGGGGCCATCCGGGCCATTGTCTGATGAGGCACACATTCCTGTTCTGTGTTACTTTAACAAGCTGACTGAACAAACCACATTCCTGAAATTATAAAATACATCTCCTTTCATGGGATAATAAAGTAAAAAAAAACACAGTTAGAAAATGAATAAATAAGCAACTTTCACAACACAAAAAACCAACAACAACTTACGTTTTGTTTTTTTGTTTTTTTACATGAATAAGAAAAAAGGAAACAGAAAAAGAGACAGATATTGAATGGTGTATTATTTATTTTTGATGTGCTGCATTCATTTCATCCTATATTTTTTTACCAGCATCTCAATTTTAATGTAGTAAAACTGATCACCCTCAAAGCTTGTTTAAGGCCAAAAGTGTTGTCCTTGACTGCACCTGGTTTAAATACTCAGTAACACACATCCACAGAACTACTCCCATGATCCTTTGTTTAACCTTTTTATCTCACAACTTACAGACAACACAGCATGCTCCTCCATCGCTTCGTATTAACAGTATTGTATTTCTCTCATCCAACCTTCTCTGTGTCTTCTCTGCATGACTCCGCAGCTTACTTCTCATTTTGCCGTTAGTCTTCCAACACTGCTTCTATCTACAACTCCTTTTTCCTTTTACGTTTTGTTCTTTGATTTTTGACCTTTGTCTTTGGATAAAGCTCCTCTGTTGTGAAACACCACAGATGCCTGCTTGTTTATTATTCTGTGGCTCCACCGATCTATAAGTACATTATGAGCCGTAAAGTGAGTCAGCTATTTTGTAAGCCAACATGCTTTTTTGCTATAAAGGTGGATGTTCTCATAATCAATCCAAACATGATGACTTGCAGTTCTGTTCTGAATCAAAACCTGTTTTTAACGGTTTTGATTTGGATGCAACAAACAAAAAACGTTTTACTTAAAGTATTTTACAATTAGTGTACATTACCCAGGTACTTTTCTGACCCCTTACCAGTTGGACCAGTATTTCTGAAAAGCAAAGACAGAAGGCGTCCTAGTGAGATTTCTATGGATCATGGCCTGTTTGCTTGGAAGGAGAAAATGTATTCACTTTTATAATCACCTGGCCAACAGTGCCAGGATGCAGCCAGTTGTTAGTTTTACGTAACCATCACTGACAAATACTGTAGGAGTAAATGTCCGGCTTTTGCTGTGACTGACAGGGAGAGAGCCCGGTCTTCAGTGGGGATGACACAGACACATCTTATAATAGTCGGCTTTGTGCTACAGCAGAGCATAACATCAGCATCCTGATTTGTTCACAACACATGAGCTCAGCCATAGCGTGTAGAAATCACAGAAGTACGTCGTTCAGTTTCCAAGTTGTTTGCCTCTGTTTCCTGAAAGTATACATTATCAACAGGTACATTATTACAGCAGTTTCTTCTGTTTTCAAGTGCTGTTTTCCTTTTTCCATCAAGGCCAGTTAGGAGTAATTATTACAGAATGATGTTTTGATTATTATGATTTTAAAGCAATAATTATTCTAGTTTTGAGCAATGTTTAGAGAGTTAACAAATGTTATACATTCATGCCTTTTTTGGAACACTATATTACTGAACGGATTCCATCATCCGTTCAGTAATATACTGTTCCAAAAAGAAGGTAAAAAAACTGTCTCAAATGAAGAAAGAAAAAACAAAGATTATAATAAGTAGCAGTTTAAAATTATTTGTCATCCAGAGCCATACTTGTATTTAAAGGTGCAGTACTATGTAAAATCCACTCTTTTTGAGCTTTACAGCATGTTATGATGCAATAACATGATCTAACATACCTGGAGTGTTACCTTGATTCTTTCATGCATGTTTGCGAAAGCCATAATTCTCCTGCCAATTCAGCTGTGTAAAATAGGTAGACCTAGTAATACCTTTGAGGCACAGCTTCTCCTCAGGGCTGCAATTTCCGAGCGGCCCTCCCTCGTGATTCCCCTACGCAGCTCCTTCAGACTAGCCAACTGCACTTAGCAAACACGGAACTGCACATCTGCTGAGTTTATAATACGAGCTACTTCCCAGTGCAACACTGGTTAAAAAAAAAGACTGTTTAAGGGTTAATAGAGGAGGAGAAGGAGTTTTTAAAGAGGCAGCAGCCCAATTTCAAAGCATTAAATTACAAAAACTAATTTCTTCTAGGTCATATATATATATATATATATATATATATATATATATATATATATATATATATATATATATATATATATATATATATAATAGAGAGAGAGAGAGAGAAAGAGAAAATTTTTATTACTACTGAAGTCAACATACCTTGATTGTGCTATAAAATGTTACTATATGCCTGAAAAATACATATTACTTTCTCTTTAACATCAGGATCTTGTATGGAGCATATGTTTGATTTAATCTTTAGAAAATTGTCTATCCACTCCCATGTCCATGAGTAGGTTGTCTTTAAATCTTTTTTTTAGAATAATCGTTTCTACAAGTAAGTCAGTATCCTCTTTTCCATAAAGTCCTGTTTATTTTTATATTCAATATTTATAATGCTAGAGCTGTCTTTAAAACTCTGATGAAAAATCATGCTGCTCATGATTATCAAATATGAGGAGACACCATTTAAAAATAACCAATAAACTAAAATAAAATCATTACAGTAAAGTTAGTAATATTAAAGACAAAAGTACTAATGTTTTAAAACTGTTATTTTTAAAAGTCTATAAACATGTTAATAAAATTATGAATCTTCACTAACTTAAGATATTTCTGATGTCACAAATATAAATTAGTAAAGAGTCACTAGTAAGTCGTTTTTTTTATCAGGGACATCAATTTAATTTCCTAATTTAATATTGTTTATATTAAAATGCAGCTTTTTGATTTCATTACTGTTTAGTTTTTTTACACATTTTTACTGAAAATAATGAATCTGCCAGCCCACTGTGTTTTGATCGGAAACAATAATGTCACATACTTAAACTTTATCTTTTTTCTCCCATCCTAAATTAACCAAGCAGCTTTAATCCCTCTCTGATGAAATAACAACATCTACAAGTGAACTTGAGTTGTGAGCGTAAAAAAATTCAAACAGACCTCAGAGGGGCCCTATTGAGTGTTTTGAGCTGAATATAGTGGGGCCCCAGAAAGTAAGAAATGAGGGAAGGTAAAGAGGGTTGAGCTGTAAGGCGGATGAGGGAAAGAACAGAGACTTATGAGAAAGAGGCTTAAGTGGTTTGCTCATTAAATGAGAAACAGGACCTAGAAGAACCTTTGTTTGGTCATAAATTTTTATTTCTTCTCGTTTCAGTCTACTCCATCACACTTGATTCAATACAACCTGAAATCTAAATGTTTTACAGAATATTGGGAGACCACCAAAGTTTTCATATTGCACAGATTAAAGAAGGAATGATGGAACAGAGAAAATAAAAGACCTGAAGAGAAGAAAATATTACTATTTAAAATTCAAAAATGAGATCTTAACTTTTAAAATTCAGAAAATAACAAAACGCATTCTAGTGATCTACTGCATAAAGTTTCCAAAATGTTAATGTTTGTAGTTGTAACCTGACAAAATGTGAGGATGTTGAAGGCACTGTACATGCTGTGTTTCACACTGACTCTCTCAGAGCTGGACTGATGAGCATTCCCCCAAACTACAAAGAAAGTCATTCAGCTTGCACTCCTTCAATCTTGTTCCTTTCGATCCTTTGAAAAGATTGAATTGGTGAGGCTGCATCTGTTGTTGCCTGGACAACAGTCTGGAGATCATTGTGAGTACGTGCAGGGTGGACTAAGTCAACAAGTTTTCCCAGGGTTGTCAGACAGGGAACGGGAAGAAAGCGAACGCAGAATGAAAGAGAACTACAGCAAAAGGGTCAGTCTGTTAGAAAAAAGAAAGGAGGCATAAAAGATTTGGGGAGAGACAAGAGAGAACAGACTGGGGTACAATAAGGCACCCTAAAAGAAAAGATGGTGATGGAGGTGTGGAAAAGAGAGGAGATAAAAAACTGGGCATGAGTGAATGAAGGAGGGGAAGGAGAAGATCAGAAAGAGATGGACTAAAGCCTGAGTCCTGAATTGATGAGGTGATAGGAACAAACAGGTCCAATTCTTGGGCAGCATGTCCATCCAAACACATTTGTACTATTTCTAATGACACTGTGTGATAGATTTAATTGGTTTACTAATCATTCTCACTCTACTGAGTCATTCCTAAACTCCAGTGTTCTTGAGGCAGACAATAAAGTATTGATCTTCAAACAACACTGACCTTCTGAGGAATCCACAGACGTCTCAGCAAACATCTGTAGAATCAAAGAGCTACAGAGGAATACATAAATCTCTCAAATAGACAAAGCCTGTTTAGAAAGCTCTGAAGAAAGATAATAGTTGAATTGAACCATTTTAAAGCAACCCGTCTCCTAATTCAGGATTTTTTTGTGGCCTTTTTTTCATCTTTGTCCCCATAGATGGTTTATTGTGAGAACCGTTAGCTTTCAATCTGCTTCAGGATTTTGTTATTTTGTAGCAAACCTGGTTCTTAAATTGAAAAACTTTGCCAGACACAACATAGAGTTGAGCTGAATGGGATTTTCTGTGTGAGACATTACTTGTACATACAGTTACACCTTTCCCTGTATCATTTTCTCTGAGGGACAAACAATGCCATGGATTTAGCCAGGCAATCAGCAACTAACATCTCTGCACACTGTGTTAACAACAAACAGATGACACACAGAGAGACATGTCGAACTTTGCAGAAGCAAAGATTCTGTACTACTTTTTCTACAGTTTGTGGACAAAATGACAATTCAAGATCCATATTTTGGATGTTTTACTTCTGCAGCTGTTTGTGAATTTACTAAATAAAAGCAGATTTTATTAGTTTTCCCCAAAGGGATTTAGTAGCAGGTGTTGTTTTCCCAGCATTAAAGGTCGCAGTCAGATTGTGTTTCTTGTGGTTCTTTGTTGTCGGAGTCAGAGATGATAATCCAGTTGGGTGTATTCCCCGTATAATTACCAAACCTTTTCCCAGGCTAACTAGACACACAAAGGCGCTGAAATTAGCGGCACATCAATGCTATTATGATTGCGATGGGCAGGCGTAATTAATAATCACCCTGTTAAGTTCCAGTCTTTTGTGCTAAAGAATTAAAAGTATAGCATAGAGATTATGATAAATGATTTTAAAATGCCCTTAACATTTATTCTGATGTAAATGCTGTATAATTAACCTGATAAGTCAACAAATCTTTTTGATGAAAAACAAGATTAAAAACTGAAATAACCTATTTCCGCAGCTAGTGTTGGCAAGCTTAAACAATTGTTTGTCAAAGCATCTTTTGATTTAATTTTACTACAAATATTGGGCCCCCTGACAAAAATTTTTTATTGATTTTGTCCTCTTTAGGTATCGCCTCTCTGGATAGACGGGCTTCTGGTAGAATGGGCATCAGGGCAGTGATCTACTACACCACCACAACTGTGATTGCTGTGTTCATTGGTATAGTCATGGTGCTTATTATTCACCCTGGAAAGGGATCCAAGGACGAGTTCACCAAGCAGCAACAGATAGAGCAGGTCAGCCCTGCTGATGCCTTTCTGGATCTTATCAGGTATTCAAAACAGTGCTTCCTAAACAAACCAAAAGAGTTTCACCAAAAATCAGAAAACAAAACCCACATGTGTTGTAAGTGATCATTTTTGTCTTGCAGTATAGAACTTTAATAAAAAATATGTTTTCTCCATATTTGTTAAAGCTGTTACCATAATGTGTCAGTTTGTTACGAGACAAATAATCTGTGAAAACAATCAATCTCCTCCACCTCTTCCCTGAATTACTATTGCTAGCTAAAGTAATGCAACAATCCGACCAAAACAACCAATCAGAACCAGGAGGAGGGTCTTAGTGCTGGCAATCAACTTCATTCAACCACTGCTAAATGTGCTAATGGTGGAGAAACAACATATCAGCTTAGTCAGATTAAAACAAGAATGCAACTGCTGTAGGAAAAATGAAAATCTGTACAAAATGTTGAATGTGTCTACAAAAAGTAGCAGCCACATGAGATTGTGATTGACAGCACTAAAACTCTCCTGTCACTGTTCAAAATTACTTTTTAAATTTGAAACTTTCAGAAACACAAATTGTTCAGAAACACTTAACTATTTTGAAGGAAGAACTTGTTCATCATAGAAAAACAGATTTTGCAGGTTCACTGTTTCTGTTAAGTGGTAAAAGGCACAGGGACATGTTAAATATATGAATATCTTGGTCATTCTTTTTCTTAATTCATTAAATGCTAGTGAAAAGGAGGCAAACAGTAGTCTGTAGCTAAGCTAACTATGCTAAATGGTTGATAATCTCACAGTCTACCCACCTCTCTTAGAGAAAAACTGTGTTAAAAATTGACACTCTTGCCTTTTTCTCTCTTCCTCTCTCTATTTTTTTTTTTATTTTTGAAAACCTGATTTTATTTATTTTTTACTTAGCAGCATAGTAAGCCACAATCGTTCTCGTTTTATACTGACTGCTGCTGAACACCGTCACAGTCAAGCGCTCCAAGCAGGAACGAACCATTTCATTCAGATCCAGGCGTGTTCAGGGGAAATATGGATGTGTGCTTTTTGGTCTGGGAGTGGGAACATAATATTTTTACAGCTAAAAACAATCTTCGAAAATACAATATGGTGAATTTTGTAATTGACAGAGCCCCATTTTTTAAATCTATTTTTCTATTTTTCAATGATTTTGTCCTCTTTAGGTATCGCCTCTCTGGATAGACGGGCTTCTGGTAGAATGGGCATCAGAGCAGTGGTCTACTACACCACCACAACTGTGATTGCTGTGTTCATTGGTATAGTCATGGTGCTTATTATTCACCCTGGAAAGGGATCCAAGGACGAGTTCACCAAGCAGCAACAGATAGAGCAGGTATTCAAAACAGTGCTTCCTAAACAAACCAAAAGAGTTTCACCAAAAATCAGAAAACAAAACCCACATGTGTTGTAAGTGATCATTTTTGTCTTGTAAATAGACGAAGGATATAGAAATGTATTTTATGCATTCAGGTGTACCAGCAGCAAAGTGAAAGTCAAATGGAATGTAGAAACAGAAAATATGAAGAAACTATAAAGTAAATACAAATTTACAACTTAAGAACATGATATTCTGCAGTTATTAAAAATAGCTTAATCAGATTAAAACAAGAATGCAACTGAGTAGGAAAAAATGAAAATCTGTACAAAATGTGGATGTGTCTACAAAAAGTAGCCATTTGCAAGAAATAAAAAAAACTGCAAGAGAATTAAAGGAGCAACTCTTGCTTTGGAGTTTCCACACTGTTCAAAATTACTTTTTAAATTTGAAACTTTTCAGAAACACAAATTGTTCAGAAACACTTAACTATTTTGAAGGAAGAACTTGATCATCATAGAAAAGCAGATTTTGCAGGTTCACTCTTTAAAAAGTTTATTTTTTATTGTTTATATTTTTTTTTTCTACAGAAATATGTTTCCTCCAAACCTTGTGGAAGCTTGCACCAAACAGGTATATTTTCCTTTTCCAGTCTCTCCAATTAAATATTCTAGAAGTGAAGATGAAGATTTGGTTTTATATTCCTTCTGTAGTATCTAACATCACAAGTGTCCTTCTTACGGAAAGCTCAAGTGAACATTTTTACTTTGTAAGTGCCACATAATCAAACCTTGCATTATTATAATTAAAATTCTTAACATAAGATGTCAGAGAACAACGCATGGTTTGTTTTTGAAACAAAGCACATTAAATCTTCTCTGACTGATGGAGATTTTGTTTTGACAAAAAAAATTGTGTTTTTTCATTAGGTTTTGCGCACATGCTGACTTTCAATATTACATTATATAACAAAAATATTACATAACAAAATTTTCCAAAGCCAGATCAAATCTAAATTAAAGTTATTTTGCAGGTTGTTGTTTATGTAAAATACTGAATTTGTTTCCATGAAATCGAGCTCTTGAAATTTTGAAGTCAGGAAGAAATTAAAAGAAAAATCCCATCAAAACAGTTCTCAGAAAACAATAATATCAATAGTAATTGCATTACATGATTATCCAAAGGGGGTTTCCAAAAGTTGGATGGGAACTTTAGCTATTGAGATCCTTATAAGTTTCCACTTTCATTTCCTTTGTTATACACACATATAATTGATGAAGTACTTTCAGAGATATGGACGACAAAATAGTAAAATAGCAGGATGAATAGATGGATAGATGTGCTGTTGGTCAGGCAGCACATCTATAGCACATCTATAATAATACTGTTATTCAGTATTTATGTAAAATACTGAATAACATTAATCCTAAAAAACACCAAAATAGCCATTTAATTTTGAGATGAACAATAAACTGTAAATCCAGGCCAGCCCTGACCCACTGCACCCATTGACTGGACATGTAAATAAGCATTAATTTGCTTAATTTGGGACACAAATTATTCTGTGTGTGTACTGTGGCACTGACTGAGCCTGAAAATAAAACACTGTTAGATAAATTTTCCCAAAACATGAATTAATTAATTAAATGGCAGCCAACAAATAGCCCAAGAGGAGATGATTCCAGTACCAGGATCAGTGAATGGGATTAATGCACTGGGCTTGGTGGTGTTCTCCTTGTGTTTTGGTCTGATCATTGGGAACATGAGGGAACAAGGACAACCCCTCAGAGACTTCTTTGACTGCAAATTAACAACAAGTTGCAGATTTTGCATTACTACAGTTATGCCATCATAATGTGGTATGTACCAGAAATGTGAGCTAGAAAGACGGATTATCAAAAAGAAATGTCACGCAATGAAATGTTTCAATCTATCTTTTGTAAAACTCACTATCCTCAGGTATGCCCCTGTTGGTATTTTGTTCCTCATTGCTGGTAAAATTGTGGAAATGGATGACATTTCATAGGTTTGCAATTCAACTGACATAGACAAGGAGATGTCTTCATGAACATTTTTACTGTGTCTTAAGACTTTTCCTATTACCCCCTCTGTTCTCACACAGCTCTGCCACATTACCCATCACTTTTAAATGCCTGGAGGAAAACAACAAAGTAGACAAGCGTGTGACCCGTTTTGTTCTCCCTGTCGGAGCTACCATAAATATGGATGGAACAGCTTTGTATGAGGCCCTGGCAGCCATCTTTATTGCACAGGTCAATGATTATGACCTTAACTTTGGACAGATTCTCACCATCAGGTATTGCAAAATGTTGCTGCTCATAACAATATTAGTTCAAAAATACAAAAAAAAAGCAAGACTCAGTTAAAAATCTTTTATGCCGAACTAAATGTACTAAGCTAGATTTGCTAAATCTGTCACTCTTTGATTGATAAACTCTGCTACAAAAACATCTAAAAAGTGTGACATTTGCATTCAGACCTTCTGAATCAACACTTTCACTGCAGTTGTAGCTGCTTCCCTGTTTGGTGTGCTTTCTTTTGTTTTTGTACAGTTAGAGACTGAATTATTGCCCAATCTTCTTTAAGAAATTGCTTGGGTTTAGTCAGATTGTATTCATATAAAGGCCAGGTTTTGCATATATTTATTCATCAAAAGACAGACTTAATATCATCCATCATTCTCTTTTGACGTTTGCCACAATAACAGGCTATCTTGTGTTGGTCTAATCCCACTGAATACATTGATGTTTCTGGCTGTGTGTGATAAACTTTGGAAAGGCTTAATGAACATGAATTGCTTTTGCTTTAGCGCTCTCAGAAAGAAATGCCACAGCAACCAAAATTAGAAGTTTACTGAATAAAAGAGATAAATAATCTTTTGGGGTCTATCATTTTCTCCTCAGCATCACAGCCACAGCAGCCAGCATTGGTGCAGCTGGAATACCTCAGGCAGGCCTGGTTACCATGATAATAGTACTAACATCTGTAGGTCTTCCCACAGATGACATCTCACTGATCATTGCTGTTGACTGGTTCCTGTAAGTATCCAGGAGAATGGGCATAAGCCACTCCCTTTGAATGGCAAATTAACAACAAGTTGCAGATTTTGTTCAAATTGTACTACAGTTATGCATCACAATTGCTCTGTTTACCTATTGATTGAATTTTAAATATGCTCTGCAGTGTTGGCATTATTTAAAGGGACACAGTGTTTTATCTTCTATTGTTGGTTCATCTTAAAATCCTGTTTTTGCACTCTGACTATTTTCATGTTCTTTCTCTGTTTCTCAGTGATCGATTGCGCACCACCACCAACGTCCTTGGTGACTCCATCGGAGCTGGTATCATAGAACATTTGTCCCGCCACGAGTTGAGAGTCAGTGACCTAGAGTTGGGCAACCAGACGGTTGACCAGCCAGAAAAAAAGCCATACCATCTAATTTCCCCAGAGAACGAATATGAGAATGAGAAGCCCACTCCAGATGACACTAAAATGTAGTGGCAAGATTTCTACGCTTTCTTTCTGAAAAAGAAAGGGTGCAGTATTTATCAGACAGTACTGCACCGTATTGTCTGATAAGACCTCTTGAATTCTCACAAGAAAGTTTTTTTTTTTTTAATGCAATTAAAAGTCCTGCCTGAACACATTTCAGGCCAAATAAGCTCCACTAACGTGTGACGCTCCTCTTTACACCCTGCAGACTGGAAACATTCTGTGGTCATGTTGGCTGTTCTCATGGATACACTGTAGAAAAAAAAGTCTTTAATTTAAGGTAAAATACTGGCAACTAAACTTTAACCACCACTGCAGGCATTTTACCATAAATTAGAGACTTTTTTTTTTACAGTGTAGGACAAAGATCCATCCTGAGATACATAACCAGTGTAGCCTGGCTGCTATTTAGCTATCTGTGGCCTTCATTCCATATTTACTACTTCGCTATATGTAATGACCGACGTCATTCACTAGAGGGAGGTATTTCTGTTATTTTAAACACTTAACTAATACGCATCTCATCAGAGTACATAGTAATGACTGCTTTGAGATTGAGGCTTTTTGTTGTTGAGTAACTGCTGATTTATACGAAACCTTAACGTATAGCTATAGTATACTTCTCTCTGTAAACTAATGAAATGTGTCAAATATCATGCAAGTAGAATAATTTTCCAAACTCTTTGTTGCCAAAGGAGTTTTTTCCAAACCCCTGCACAAACACATGTGGCTTTAACTGCTTTGTACATATTTTAGATTTATTACGGTGTGGTTTGCTCTACAAATAGGAATATATTGTTTTGGGTCTCAACTGACCAAAGCAGTAAGTGTTGCTGTAGTAGTAATAGAAACTATATTTTTGTACACATAACCAGAATAAGATGTCATCAACTACCCTATGAGTGTGTTTTTGTTATACAGCTTCCTCAACCAGGGGTTATAGTGAACTAATACAATTAAACTGCTCAGCCATTTATATTCAAGGTCAATTCACTTTGCTTAGTATGTGACGGATTATTAACCCAAGAGGTAAAGCCATTCATTTTTAACTAAAAATAAAACAGAAAAAAGCATAATTTTAATCTAATTTTACTCAAATATGTAAAGAATCCAAAGACTACAGTGATGTTTTGTAGAAAACACGCTTTAAGCTTTTATTTCTCAGATTAAACAAGAACATGAAATTTTGGGGCATTTTAAAGATGAAAATTGTCTTTCTTTGTATGCAATTTACTTTGCTATTTTGTTTTAAAAATGACCAGCTTGTGTATCTTCTCGATATGTCATAATATGATGTAACATAAATGCATAAAAGTTTCATTATATTTCAATGGTTTGGAATAGCAAGAAGATGGCAGAACATAAAAAACTTTATTCTGTTTCACCTATTTTCTAGCTTATGTTTCTCAGCAAAAGCTGATACTGATTTTGTCTGATTTAACTATGCTCCCTGTTAAACACATTCATTTTCAACTGTATTTTTAATTTGTCTGGCTTGCTGTTTCTTTATCAACTCATTGAATATATGGATTTGCATTTTCATAGTAGATATTTTGTATAGAAGATTATTTCAGAAATAGTGTACTTTTATGAAGACCTGTAGATAAATATGTAAATGAATTTTGGATTCAAATTGCTATGTATGTGTTTTTTGAGGATTGTATAAATACAGAAAATGTAACGACATTCTTCTTTAGCCTTATGACCAATCTGTAATTACATTACACACTTAAGGGAATTGAAAGGTTCATTTGTTTACAGTTGCTGGTGACTCACTTGGTACAAATGCTTCTTCTCATGGATTCACATGTAAACATAGTATTTCATTAGATAGTTGTAGTTTTGACTTGCATGAGATATTTTTATTAAAAAAATAAATGAGTGATGAATTTGGAGGTATGTTCATTATTTCAGCATGACAAGAAAGAAAAATCTAAAACAAAACTGAATTAGGTTTTATCTATTTTAGCTGGGGTTGCAGTAGCGGCAACTTGAAGCACGTCAAGTTTTTATTTCTACTACAAACCACAATCAATAGGTGCAGCGTCTTCTACCTTATGAGGTAACTAGATGTTAATCAAATCTTCTGTAAAGAAACGGCAAAAATTTGCCTTAAAAAACTAAACCTTAAAAACTGGTGGCCAGAATGTATAATGTGTATTACCTGTTTTTAATCTTCTTAAATAAGATTTTGCCTAATCCAGGAAGTAGATTTATATTAAATTACTATAAGGTTTCAGGGAACAAAGAAATTTCCCAAAATGCATTTGAGAAACTACTTGTTTATCACTTTTTGTAAATTCTTTCTGGTAATATATAGGCCTCCTGTTTGATCTGGTGACTTTGGAGGTCATAGTGAGCTCACTATAATGTGTAAGAAAGTAGGATATCACCATCAGAAGATATGTAAACAAAGATCATAAAGAGAGTAAGGGTTCGAATCCCGGCCAAGGGCCTTTCTGCACGGAGTTTACATGTACTCCCTATGCTTGCGTGGGTTCTCTCCGGGCACTCCGGCTTCCTCCCACAGTCCAAAGCTGTTAGGTTAATTAGTCTCTCTAAATTCTCCCTAAATGTGAGTGTGTATGCATGGTTGTTTGTCCTGTCTGTCTCTCCCCCGGAACATTAGGCACCGGCACCACTCCCGATCCCACTAGGGATAAGGGTGTTAGAAAATGGATGGATGGATCTCAAATGGGGTAGAATTTAACTACTTTTGTTGCGCAAGTGTATTCCAATTTGCATCATTTATTAAAACTTATGTTACTATACCTGTAAAACTTACATAATTTTTAATTTTTAAATAATAAAAATCCAACCAAATTAAATTAATATAAACTGTTTTATTAAGTTCGTTAGTAAAATTCAAACGAGTGCTTGATGTTATTAGAGTCAATAGATACATTGAGTCAGGGAAGACAAACTTGTCCTACAGGGCCTCCTAGCGGATGATGTATGTAAAGCTACATGGCATTTTGTTTGGCGCCGATGGAGGGAGTCACTCCTGAGATCTTTGGTCAGTCAGACGACAGAACTTCCGGTCGGCATTTTGTTCTACGAGAGGAGAGCCTCTGGATGATCGCAAAAATCGTCATTTTTCTCATTTACGGTCGAAATTGGCTGGCAACTTTGTTTACGTCGGCACAGACCGACTGAAACTCCGAAGAACGAATGTTTCCCCATGATTATACGTTGAAACATTCACCCTCGACTGACGGAAGAAGAACGAATCGGTCCGACCCGGATTATTGTTGATAGCTAGCAGGCTAGCTCGTCGGCTAGCTGGCGAGCCAGTCGAGTTCCTTCTGGAGGAGCCGCGAGAGAGAAGAAAGGGGGAGCTAGAGATACGGACACAAACCCAGCTAAAACATTGCCCTCCCTTTGAACGCAACATCCGAAGGTAAATGCTAACGCGCAGTTTATGCTTATTTAGAACACTTAGGGACTGCAATTATTTAAAATGATGTTAATAATTGTTTTATTGCAAGACCACCTACGGCGTCGTTAATCGTTGACCGGGAGGTAACGGAAGCTACTAACTAGCTAGCCAAGCTAGCTAGGTGTGTTTTTGCTCTGCCGAGGCGCACGGCCCTCACTGGATGTCATTTGTCGAGCCCGAGGATTGGGCCGTTGCCACTGAATTGCAATCCCCACAGTTGCCTGTACATGTACTTTCAAACCCATCACTTTTTTCCTCCGAGCTCAGTGAAAATAGGCCAACATTTAACAACCCGCGACCAGCGCTTCCTTATATTTGTAATATTAAGAATCGGGTTCCCCTTCTATTTAAATAAGTAACAGCATTGGAAGCCTACTAAAAACAGTTAGAGCTAGTTAGCCTAACTAGCTAGGTAATAAAACACGACAATTGTTTTTAGCAGCTATTACTGCTGCTGTAGATAGTGTTTTTTCGCTTTACTGTAGCTACAGGCTTTGCGTATAAGATCCAAACAGTCAAGAACTTCTCGGCAGTTTAACGACGGTCGTTTTTATAGGACTATATGGAGCTTTAGCTGGGCTATTTAGTATAAATATAAATGTTCAAATAGATGCTAACGCGAGGTTGAAGTTAGCATAGGTTATTTTACATTTTGTGATGTTGTTTTCTTTTGAACCCTTTTACTATGCTAGTGGTGGCTTTGGATACGAGTCTTGATTGGGGAGGTTTTGACTGAGTGCAGCCTACTTTGTCTAAGCTGTGACTGCTTTTCCGTTGGAGTTTGTTTTTGTTGTGAACGAAAACTGCAGAGCATGGTTTTCAGCTACTTAGTTTGCAAGAGGCGAATTGGAACTGTTTGCTTCTGGAGGATGCAGCCCCCCCTCCCTACTGCTGCCGCCACCATCACAGTGCATCTGTTCCTTTGTGCTGCCTCCTGCCTGTCAGTCTCACAGCTGTCAGCCTAGAGCCAAGCCCCTGCGTGCAGGGGAAAACCACACAAGCTGAGCATGCTAACCCTTACACCTACTAATATACAGTTCGCATTATCCGTCTGTTGACCCTTAGTTACAGTTAGCTTATGCACAGCAAGACTCCGCTCCGAGTAAACTGAAGTGTGTGATCTCAGTCGTACGCTCGTCTCCGTCTGGGGGCGGTGATGGGTTTATATGGCTTCAGTTATACGTAAAACTTTCCTCAGAAGTTATTGGCATAGGGTGCCACATTGAGGTTAACAGCGCTGCACGTTTTTGCATTCCAGGCTCAAAGGTTGTACTACAGCAAGAACGGTGTCATTGCAAAGAATATGTGCATATGAAGTGGTGCAGGCTGTGTTGTTGTTTTGCATGTTATTGTCCCAATGAAGAATGAAGTGCAATTTGACGGATGGAAGTCTGACACAAATGCTTTCCGTTTAGGAGTCTGAAGGTGCAGGACATTTTATCTGAGATGTCAGTGAGTCTACCGGAGACTGCACGAGATTCTTTAAAAAGGTATTCTTGTCACATTGTATCAAATATGTCAGCCATGTCATTATTGAAACTGCCTGAAGTATGAATGCACATACTAGCTTGTAATTTATTAGGCAAATGTTTGCATCATACATAATATGGTAAATAGCTCAAGAGCCTTTGAAGCATGCATTAAATATTCACAAATTTGTGATTGCTTTTCCTCTGCCGTTATCTTACTTCTTACGTAAATTACCTGAGGCTAGGTTTGGACAGTATATCGCAGATGTTTCCTTATGGCACTATAACTGTATACAATTTTAGTATTGCAGAGAACAGCTCATCACAATAAGTATGTCCTGCATAATTACATTGCATTTATGCACTGCATACCAACAATGCATTTTGTGATTCTTGTTGTTTAATGCTGCAGGCAATGTTTTAGGAAGGCATTGCACTAATGAGAAACTTTTTTTTTTTACATTACCGAAAGTAAGTCATTTTACTCTCATAACAGCATATGTAGCTAGATTTAACATATTGAATAAAACCATGCTGTTAATTAAGGTGGAAATATTTAATACTTTTTGTCAGTAGCTGCAAAAAATGACTATCTGGGTTCTGTGTCTGCAACAGAACCTGAATTAGACATTAACATTGTTAAGCATCAATCTTTTGTCACAAGATCAATGTCATCATTGAGACATTGATCAAGAATTATTGCAAATCTTATGTTTTTTTTATGCCATGCAGCTCTACCAAAAGAGTAGGGAGAATGAGGCAAAAATAATTTACAGGTGTAACATGGGGATCTCATTTATCCAGAGCTGTTAATTAATTTCTATATTAGACATGAAAATGTGTAAAAATCTGCTGAGCTATATGTGGTTCATATCAATGTTTTGCATATAACTTACGGTATCTTATTATCAAAACACAGTGAACCTTAAGAAGATTACATTATTATATATGAAAATGCTTATGTACTTTTGTACCTACCAAGAAACTGCATCCTTAAAAGTAAGAAAGTAAGAATGGGCTGTTTTACATGCATTTGTTTTGTTTGCATCTGTTTTTCATACATGGAGTGGGTATGAAAAACAGTAACAATTACAATTGCTACCATTTGTTACTATCATTGTGTTTGTTCTTCTAATTTTGCGCTAATTAGTCTAAAATCCCATCTTAGTCACACAAACAAAAACAGGGGTGATTTGAAGAACAATTTAATTTTCTCAGGAAATGCCAACTAAATCACAATTATAGTATGGAAGCAAACAACAATTAACGCAAGTATTTACCAATACAGACATGTTGTTTTTTAAGGTCAAAGATTATGTTATAGATTATTTTCTAAACTCAAAATCTAAATTTAGTTCTCTGTAACTGTTTAAAAAAAAAAAAATTAAATAAAAGTAACAGGCCTCTACAGTTTACATGCTTATCAATCAGAAGATGAGAATATTTACTACCATTGCTATTCATAACGATGTTTTATCAGTCAATGGTCAGACAGGTATTACTTTACTATACATTGGTAATTGTTTTAAGTAGCCACAACTGCTTTGGAAATCTATTTCTATTTTGCTAGTAAATGTGTCCTCTCCTGCTCCTTGCTTATTTCTGTTTTTGTCTCTTTCTCACTCTAACCACGTCCTCTTCAAGGTGCCAGGAGATGTGAGGACGGGTGTTGTCCGTCGACCCCCTGATATACCTGTGTATCAACACACTCCCCCGCCCTCACCTTCAGCATGAATGGGGATATGCCCCATGTTCCCATCACCACTCTTGCTGGGATCGCTAGCCTCACAGACTGTAAGTATCCCACACTGTATATCAAACGCCTGTCAAAGTTTGTGCGGCCATGTGAGGAAGAAGTTTTCTGTTTCAACAAAATTTTCGGTTTTGACTTTATGCTGTCTGTTTTTAACCCCTTTTTCTCTCTACTTTGTTTCTATAAAACTGCATGTCCTGTAGGGTTCTTTATTCCTTTTCTCTCTTCGTGTTGTCTTTGAAATAATTTTGTCTCTCTTCCCAGTGTTGAACCAGCTGCCACTTCCTTCCCCTCTACCTGCCACCACCACTAAGAGCCTCTTGTTCAATTCGAGGATAGCAGAGGAAGTTAACCGTCTACTGGGGTGTCGGGATGAGAATCTGGCCTCCCAACTAGCCCATGGCCTTAACCAGGTCTCCACAGAGCACATGTGAGTGTATAAAATGATTTGACCTCTAATATTGTTACATGATGAAAAGAGTGATATGAAAACTGAAAGAAGCCTGTTTCTGGGAGAGGTTCACATTTAAATAAAATAGCTTGAAAGTTGAGACTCCATGACAGGATGAGACTAGATTCTGCTTCTAATTAGCAAAGATGTTTGCTTCGTTTTGTTATGCTGCCAATTAATATATGCAAGAAACAATTTTATTTTCAATGGAGTTGTGACACTTAACAGAGATGATACAAACAGATGCTAATGACTTCACTGCTGCTAAATTTGCAGAATGCAAGTATTGCATAAGAACCTTCAGTATCTCTGTGGTTAAAATTATTTTTCTCTTTAACTATTAAGTGTGTTACATTTTTTTTACAATAATTTATACATCCCAGTGTATGATCTGGTCATCAGATTGTCCAGATTTAACATTAAAATTTTATTATGTTGTTAAATATTTTCCATTAACACTAAAAGGGAACAACTAGAGCTTTGGACAGGTCTAGAAAGGTATATACAGTTTTAGACGCTTGTTTCCTTCTGTCGAAATGTCCATAGAAAGACATTAATAGAGAGATATGGTATTGGATTATATATTTGCAGCAATCTAAAATTAGACACTAGCTACAATATGTGTATTATTATTATTATTATTATTATTATTATTATTTAATTGAAATGGCAAATTCTCTTTCAAAATTTCAAAATGAAATTTTCTTTTTGTAAACAGTCATATCTGACAATTACTCCCTGTCAATATGAAAAATGCAAACCAAGACTGAAGACTCATTAAGGTCTGAAGTAGATCGAAGATATAAAGCCCCTAGTCAAGATGAACGCAAATATATACAAATAAGCTCTTATTAAGCATTTAAGAATAAAAACCTTGACTGTACAGCATGTAATGAAGGTCAAATGTGATGAGACTGAACTGGAAACAAGCACAAATAGGCCTTATGCCATTGATGAGTGCAGCTCTAAATGTGTTTGCTATAATGGAGAGTGAGATTTCTGTCATTTGTATTTGTTAACTAGGGATTATTTATGAATTTATCTGGTTTAAATCTTATTTATTATGATAATGATATTATCAGTATAGTTAAATGTGTTTAAAACGGGCTGATGTAAAATTTAGTCAATGTCTTTTTTACCTACTTTATGTAACACATTTAAAAACAGGTATAAGGATAGAACAGCAGTAATTGTTGGTTGCAGTTGTAACTGCCGATTTCATAAATATCTGCACATGAACACATCGTTGATCAGTCCGGGATTCTTGTCTAAATATTCCTGCAAACAGAAGATTCAGCATACAGAGAACTTGTTTACTTTTAAAGAGCATCTTCATCAGTCATAATGTTCCTCTGTGTTTTCTGTTGCTCTTACCTTGTGCTGCTCTTTTGTGTAGAAGTAAAAAAAGGTGAAGAAATTCCACAATTAACATTTGTGTTGAGAAAAATTTTTCCTGTTTGATTTTAAAGCTGGGAGAAGGTAAAAAAAAAAAAAGATGAATAACAAAAGCTGACTAAAAGCATTATTATATTATTATAATAATATTATATTATTATTTCACATCAACTATAATATTATAGTTGATGTGACAGTCCTAAATTTCAGTAAGATTTATTGAAAATATTTGGCTTTGTTTCTGTCTCTTTGTCATGCTAATATGTATTCTGTAACTCAGCAACACAGCAGATCCCAACAATGTGTAATGCTTTTGGTAAAATTGCCTTACTTTGTTTTCAAATCTGTGAGCAGTCAATTTAAATTGTTTGCATGTTACTATTATTTTTCCCACACGCCAGTTTTACTTGAACTTTGTCTGATGCTAATGCAACATTTCAGAGAACTGAAGGATAACCTGGGTAGCGATGAGCCAGAGGGAGACGCACCACTGTTGCTGCAGACCATGCTGGCCAGGAACCCTGGCATCTTCAGGGAGAAAAGTATGGAAAGAAAAATGAATGAAATTGTAATCTAATGTTATTTTTATTATTCATGGTTTTAACAACAATATTATATATTTTTTTAAAACAGATGTTATGCAGCAACCAATGGTACCACCATTTAAGATCACCCAAAACTCCATGCACAGTCCTGCACAGTCTGCAAACTTTCAACCGGCTGCAATTTCTCCCAATCCATCGAGGTGGGTTTAATTGTAAAATGAACCTGGTCGTTATTTGTTCAATCTTGAAAGATAGCGTTACAAGCGCTGTTGTTTAATCTCTATACACAATAGCACGTCACATAAAATAGTTTCATTAATGTGACTATTCTTCTTTGTCTTTTTTATTTTCCAATTTTCCGTCTGCTGCTCTTCATTGTATCCAGCCGGTTTGTGGGACCGCAGTCGGGTTCCAGTAGTCGGTACATAGGTCAGCAGAACAGTCCTGTGCCCAGCCCCTACACTCCTCAGAGCCCTGCACCAGGTTACATACAGCAGTACCCCCATCAACAACCACCCAGCTACAACCAACACCAACAAATGTGTAAGCATGTTGCATGTTCTTGTGCATTCATGTGAGCATCGGAATGTGGAAATCTGATTAGTGAAAAATGCTTGTTTGCATTTTGTCATTAAAAGAACAATTGTTTAAACTTCAAATTGCATATGTTAGTCACTGTTCAAATATTTTTATTTTTATCTTGGGCCATCTGAAACATGTGAAAAACAAAATTAAAATTTTAAGTACTTAACTTTTTAAACGTAAAATTTTGTATCTCAGTCAGTTACGTCCTACAAACTTCATCATTGTTAGAGATTCTAAACTTAAAATGCATTTTCAAAGTAATCATATTTTAAAGAAACTCTCCTGTTTTATTAAATGCATATGAAAAATGTTAGTCATAATTTGGACATTTTCTCATTAATGATGCACATTTAAGACTGTCATTTACATAACCTGGGGCAGCTTTTAGATTGTTCTTGTGATTTATGTCAAATAAATTTAGTTCTTTTTCCATCTTTTCAATTGTAGGATTTTATTATTTAAAATGTTATTTGAGAACTTTACTATTTTAAGACTGATGAACAATTATTTCTAACTTTAAGGTTGTAGATTTACTGAGTTGTTTGTAATTCAGTGAGCATAATGGTAAAAATCAGAAACCAAGACTGGTTGTCAACTCACACCAAAGAAAGTTTTACAATAAGATAAAATAGATCTATTTCAACTATAATGACTTGGACATTTTGCTAGATTTCATTAAATCTGTTCTTACATTAAAATCAAGCATGTTTGCAATAAATATTGCTCAAGTAAATTCGCCAGATGTATAATTTTGTCATAATCCTAAATTTAATCCTGTGACAGAAATAGAAATGTGCTAATTTTTGTTCTTTACGTATTCAGCTTCAGTGGCGAGCCCAATGGTGCCAGGTGGGATACGGAATATCCAAGAAGGCAAAGTATCAGGGCAGCTATCCAATGCTCCCAATCACCATTCAGACAGGCACGGTACGGACGACTACATGAATATTGTGCAGCGGCTGGGAAATGAGGTATGCCTGACAGATTATACTCCTAAACTGTGGATTTAATTTAACTGTTTAGATTTACACTTTATATTCACATTATTTGCACTTGCATTGAAAACTTATAAGCCAATGTCTGATGTAAGTGGATCACCCGATGTTGTTTTGCAGGAAGGTGATTCAGCCATGAGGAATCCTTCTTTCCAGCTGAGGTCTCCTCAGTCGGGCTGCTCTCCAACGTCAAGTGAGGGAACACCCAAACGTAAGGGCTCTTGGAGAGTAAAGAGGCAATACAATCCTAGATCTTTGACTACTTTATTAATCAACGTCAAACTCCACAATTAGTATTTAATGAATGTGTATAGGCTTAAACCTCAGTAGCACTGGCGGAGGACATGACCAGAAGCAGCATCTTCAGCAGAGAAAGAAAACTCCCACAGTGAAAGAGGAGAAAGACATGTATGACATTGTTAGCTCTCCTAACAAGGACTCGACCAAACTCACCCTCAAGCTATCCAGGGTTAAGTCAAGTGAATCCGATCCATCAGGTATTAGTCTATTAATAGTCTGTACTTGAATATAGTTGTTTTTATTTTTTTGCTTGTTTGAACACAGTATGTTTTGCTTATTTGTCAGGTGATGCTGGGCCAGGTATGGATCAGAACTCTGACAATATTGAGGCAGAGCTGGGTTTTCAGCAAGTTCCGGTTCTTCAGCCTAATTTGGCAGCCAGACTGCAGCAGCAGCAGATCCTGCAACAGACTGGTGGAGCTGGTGGTCTTCAGCCCCCCAGTTCACCTTATGATGAGGCTGAGCTTGATGCTCTGGCTGAAATTGAAAGGATTGAACGGGAAGCAGCCAGTGAAAAGTGTTCAAAAGAAGTTCAAGACAAAGGTGTGTTTTTAAGATGTTTTAATTTTTATATCACAATTTTGCTAATGAAAAATATATTGAATCGAATTGGTATTGATATTTTTTTGTTTTTGTTTATCTTTGTATAGACAAGCCACTTAAGAAGAGAAAACAGGACTCTTTTCCTCTTGAGCCTGGAGCAGGAGGACCAGGGGCCCCCACTGGTGCCCCGGGGAGTGGATCCACAGGAGGGGCCAATGCAGGCAAACTGACCCCACAAGAGGCCACTGCAGCTGGAAATGGTGCCAGTCGCCCTCCCCTCATGGTGAGCATCGACCTCCAGCAGGCAGGGAGAGCTGACGGCCAGCTCGACCCCTGTCTGGCTGCCCCTATTCCTGCCCTTGAAGCCCAACGCTGGCCTGAAGAACCAGCAAGCGGGCCAGCAGCAGTGGAAGGTTCTGACACAGCTTTGCGGTTGAAACCCGACGGGCGACCGGAGGTCATCAAAAACAGGGTTGATAAACACGACAGCAGGAGAGAAGGTCGGGAGTCATCCAAGCACCGACACCACGAGAAGTCATCAGATAGACGCGGAGAGCTACCAAAGCCCTCGAACCGAGCGGAGCACGGCCGAGACCGGGACCGCGAGTCCGACAGGGATAGGAGGCATCGAAGCGAGACCAGCAGTAGAGACAGGCGGTCCCCTGATTCCCGCTCCAGGAGCGATCGAGATCGGTCTGGCTTCCAGGCCGCCGGAGAGCCCGGCCGGAGCAGCGGTAAACAAGATGGATCCAAAGCTGCCTCTTCTTCCACTGGTGCTAAAATCCCAGATTCTTTCCCTGCTCAGCTCCTTGGAGGGCATACCGGAGCACTGAAGAACTTCCAGATCCCCAAGGTGATCTGGGCTGACCAAACCAAATATATATCCGCCTACCAATCATTCAGCTGTCACTGCCTGCAATCTCACAAAACCAAATCATTCCCCTGCTCACTCTTGAGTTTTGTTTTCCCATTTTAAGTTTTTTTTTTTTCTTCTTTTTTTTAAATTCTGGTTTTTGTTTTTAAATTGTGTTAACACATTAACTCAGACCTTACCATCTGTTAAGCTCAGATATTTTTTTTAAGTTTGTATACAGATAGACGTAGTTGGTGGACATAAAAACGCAAATACATCAAGGACTTCTTCCACTGTGGCTAACTGTTTGCCGAAATCTGGCTTGTAAAGCAAAATCTTTTAGTCATCTCTTACCTATTGATAAAGATTGATGAATGGATATTGTAGGGATGTACGATATATTGACACTGACATCGGTATTGACCAATATTAGTAATTTTTCAAGACACAAGTGTTGGTCCGATAACTAAAATGGGGCCGATATTAAAAACAGATATTTATTTCCATCTTCTGTCCATTTGTTACCGGATGGGAAGGAGGTTAGTCATGTGACATTTGTTTTGCCATGTAACATTGATAGAGATTCAGTGCAAGATTGTGGGGAGTGTAGCTGAATCAAAGAAGCAGTGGTGTGATTGTTTTTGTTTCGATGTGCTGAAAAGGTGGCGAAATGTATATAATACTGGTAAATATTGGCTATCTAAAAGCAATATTAATATCGGACATTGATATCAGTCACTATGTTTATGTTCACACTGCAAGCCTGAATGATCATTTTGGATTTAGATCACTTCAGGCTGCAGTGTGAATGTAGCGTATAGGTTGAGACAAATCTGTGAAAAAGTTGAGCTCCTCTGCCTCGTTCTTCCCTGTGGTCCTACTGCCATCTGCAGAAACACACCACTTAGTAAGAGACACTCGATCAGAGCCAGAACCTCAGCCTTTTGGTTCAGACTATGACTGTCTGCTTTAGTCTTATGAATGAGGGGAATATGTACTTTCCTGCTTTCATTCAGCTAATCAGCAGGTCATCTTTTCATCATTGTAAATTTCCTACAGTATACCGTTAGTTTTGGCTTCAGAGTTACTAAAATCATGCATGTAGTTTATATGAAGCGCTGCTGCAAACATTGTGACAGAACAATCAAATGATTGCCATGCAGTGTGTGAATGCACGACACTTCAAATATCATAACCAACCACTCCTTGGTGAATGCTTCATTGCAGACATTGATATTGGGTTAATGATTATGGTTTGATTTATTGTTGAGCTCCTGCTTTTACGTTTTTTTTTTAAGCCATAAATATCAGTTGCATATTTTACAGCATTTTTCTTGCTATAATCTCTGAAAAAGTCAGAATCTTCTACATTCAAAGCATGTTTGACTGAACAACATTGTTTTTGTGTACTGGAGTTGGTCAACTTCAGCCATTTTCATTATTGCATCTTTTTTAGTCAGCGCTTTAAATTCAGTGGACAAGATATCAAAGATTTAAAAAAGACAAATTTCTATATCTTGCTTTGTTTGGGTTTTGTGGCCATGATTTGTTTGTTGTTGGATCATTTTCTACCATTATCCCACAGTGTTGAACATTAACCAAAATCATGAGAAAGTGGAATATCTCCTTTTGTATTTGCTCCTGGGTTTCTGGGACTTAACATCACAATCACAAACATTGTCAGTTTGAATCATTGTTTTATTTTTATTTTTGTCAGATTCAGCTGTCTTAAAATTATATAAACATGTTCGAAGTTGCTCAAACTTGACATCATTTTTTATTTTTATTTTCACCCTTCCTTGTAGATTAATCGTGATCGGGAGAACAGCGGATCAACTGAAAGTCAAAGGTGGAGCCAACCTAAGGTGAAACTAGAGAGGCTAGGTTTGGTGAAGGACTTTGAGAAGCGACCCAAGCCTGTGGTGGTGTTGAAAAAGCTCTCAGTCGACCAGATTCAGAGAATCATTCGGCACAGCAAGTCTGGGAAGAACCGGTTCTCAGGAAAGTCGGGTAAAAGTAAGAAACTCCAGATATATTTTGTAGTATTTTAAATATGTTTTAATATTTTTAGCTGCCTTTTCGTCTACTCCTCATTAAAGTTATTTATTAACTTAAGGTAATACTGTCACATATTTAGGTGGTATGGACCCAGAAGTTTTAAGGGAGCTTCCCCCAGAGTTACTGGAAGAAATTGAGTCAACCATGCCAATGTATGAAAGGGTAAAGATGAACAAGAGGAAACGAAGTACAGTAAACGAGAAGCCCAAATATGCTGAAGTCAGCTCAGATGAAGACTATGATGCAAATGGAGAGTGTGAGTAAAATATTCTTTCTTGAAAGATTTTTTTTTAAGGACTATTAAGATGTTTTATTCAGTAAATCATTAGAGATTACCAGTGTTAAACCTATGGTGTTTTATGCTAGAAAATCCTTCTGATGGCTGCAAATATGCTTAGAACACATTAATATTAGGAAAATTGTGATAATAATGTCATGTTTGTTTGTTGCAGCAGCAAGGAAGCGTCACAAAAGAGACAAAGACAGAGCGTGGGAGTTTGAAGAAAGGGAACGACGGGGTTCTGGGGATCACCGAAAGAGCGGGAACCGAGAAGGTCGGCGAGGCTCAGGCAGCCGCTACCGCGACTCCTCCGAGGAAGATTCGCCTCCACCCAGCATGAGCGAAAGTATAAAAAATTCATTGAAAGACTTTTTTTTTTTTTTTTTTTTAAAGATCTGGGTTGCATATTTTGTAAGGTTTTTAAAGTTAATACTAACGGCTATGATAGATTACATTGAAATAATTTGTTTCTTACATGAAAAAGTGTTTTTTGTTGCTTTTTTTATGAAAGCAAATAGAAAATTAAGTTAATTTTAACATTAAAGTTAAAATGTCTGGTCCACACAGAATATTTTCTTAGAAAAAAAATGTTTTTTTTATATTCAGTTGCCAGAAAAATGAAGATGAAAGAGAAGCAGAAGAAACGGAAAGCATACGAACCTAAGTTAACCCAAGAAGAGCTAATGGACTCATCCACATTCAAGAGATTCTTGGCAAGCATTGACAACATACTAGAAAATCTGGAGGATGTGGATTTCACTACCATGGGTAATTATCAGCATCGGTTTACATTGAGTTTGCAAAAACACTTAAGTTCCATTTTGAATTTGATCAAACCTCTTTTCCTGTTTGCTTTTTCTAAGCAGCAGATGATGATGAGATACCTCAGGAACTGTTGCTTGGTAAACACCAGCTGAATGAGCTTGGCAGTGAGTCTGCCAAAATTAAGGCCATGAGCATCACCAGCAAGGTAGAGTAGATTGTGTAACATCTGGATGTAGACCCATATTTATGTGTGATTTTTCAGATGTTGGTCTAAGTGGCCTATGTGTTCCTGTAGATCCCATCAGATAAGTTGGTGAAGCTTCTGAACATCCTTGAAAAGAATATCCAGGATGGAGCTAAGCTCTCTACCTTGTTAAATCATGTGAGTGCTTTCCCTCAAATTGTCTGCTTTATGACTAAGTTAGCAGTGACTACAGACAATATTAGGACATCAACTACAAAATTTTATTGTCCTCTTAGTGAATAATTAAAATCTCCCCTCAGGACCATGATGCTGAAAGTGAAGAAAGACTCTGGAGAGACTTGATAATGGAGAGAGTCACGAAGTCCGCCGACGCCTGTTTGACGGCGCTTAACATCATGACCTCAACACGCATGCCAAAGGCTGTGTACATTGAGGACGTTATTGAGCGCGTGCTACAATACACCAAGTTTCACCTTCAGAACACACTTTATCCACAGTACGATCCTGTCTACAGAGTGGACCCACACGGAGGTGAATATTGTCACAGAACACCATCAGAATCTAAAGCAGAGGTCCGTTAATAGAGTGGTCTATTTCAAGCTTATCTAAATGATTTGGGTTTTTCAAGGTGTAGGCAAGGAAATTATGAATTATTATCTTTACTGGCTTCAGAGATTAATCAACTTTTTTGACAGGAAAGCTGTAAAGATCATTTTGCCACAGCAATTACACATTATTTATGTTAAGTTACTCCAAAGCTTCTCTAAAAGTGGAACTCAACAGCTGTTTTCAGGTGAGGTTAGTTGTCTGATTTGGCTTTGCTTCCTGTCATGGAAGCAAACGTGGGAGAAAAACCATCCCAAAAAGGTTCCCTTGTTGCTGAAAGTGTTGATACTCAGTGCTGTGGTCATTCAGACAATTTAGAAATTCTTCTTAAATTTTATTTTGTATGATGCTACTAGCTGTCTTCGTTTGTGCACACAAAAAAAATGTTATAGAAAAATAATCTTTTTACTTGACTTCTTTGTCAATAATAAACATTTTCCTTTTCCCATCCAGGTGGGATGTTGAGCTCCAAGGCAAAGCGGGCCAAATGCTCAACTCACAAACAACGTGTAATTGTGATGTTGTACAACAAAGTTTGTGACATCGTCAGCAACATTTCAGAGCTTCTAGAAATCCAGCTTCTTACGGACACAACCATCCTACAGGTAAAATAATAAATAATTTTTTTTACACACACGCACACACATATATACATATTTAAGTGTAAAAAAAAGTTTAAAAAAAGACCTAGAATGTTGGAATCTACTGTTCAGCTTGGTATCAATTGCATTAAATTACAAAATCTATATTTTATTGATTTTTTTATTTTTATTTTTTTTTACTTGTCTTGCAGGTTTCCTCTATGGGAATAACTCCGTTTTTTGTGGAGAATGTTAGTGAGCTGCAGTTGTGTGCCATTAAGCTTGTGACGGCGGTGAGTCTTTAAAGGAAAAAAACAAATGAATTGGTTTGAGTCATCTGAAATAATACATAGAAGTACCTCATAATTAGATTTGACATCTGATTTATTTTTTAACTATGTCTGATTTTTGTTTCTACTGTTCTGCAAAACCGGAGATTTGTAAACCATTTCTTTGTGTTGCAGGTTTTCTCACGTTATGAGAAGCATCGGCAGCTTATTTTGGAAGAGATCTTTACTTCTTTGGCCAGGTTACCCACCAGCAAGCGCTCCCTGAGGAATTTCAGGTAGCTTGATTAAACATCTGTTCTTATTGACATGTGAAAATAAACATTTGTAGGCACCAAAGGGGAACAAAAATGAAATGTATAATTTTTCTTGAGATCTTGAATCGCTCGTTGCCTGTGGTGACGGCCAACTCAATGTGCTGTCTCTTTTTTGATAGGCTGAACAGCTCAGACCAGGATGGAGAACCGATGTACATCCAGATGGTGACCGCTCTGGTGCTGCAGCTGATCCAGTGTGTGGTCCATCTCCCTACCGACAAGGATGTTTTTGAAGAGTACGACAAGGTGGGAGAGCAAACGGATCAAAAACCTTCTTCCCATCGATGTGGGAAACTTATTTTCTGATTAATCTTTTTTTGTTTTAAGGTGGATCAGGACGTCCTGATAACCAACTCGTATGAGACGGCTATGCGGACAGCGCAAAACTTCCTTTCAGTCTTCCTCAAAAAGTAAAATGATTGTTTCCACCCTTTATGTTGTACTTTTGCAACAAATATTTTAGTTCAATTATTATTATTATTATGGTGACTAGATGAATCTTTAAACCTTCTGGTACTACATTACCCATTTATTAAGCAATTAACCAAGCCTTCTGAAGGACATTTCATTTTTCAATTGCTTTTGTTTTATGAATCAACTTTCTCTGCTCTGTTCTTTTTTATAAATAATTATTCTTATCCTTTGCCTTTGTTATTTTTTGTATCAGATGTGGCAGCAAGCAGGGAGAAGAAGACTACCGACCGTTATTTGAAAACTTTGTCCAGGACCTGCTATCAACTGTAAACAAACCAGAGTGGCCTGCAGCAGAGCTGTTGCTCAGTCTTCTTGGAAGACTGTTGGTTAGTGCGGAGAACTATTTGAAACTGAAGATATTTAAATCTGTGCATGAGTGCTAGTGTGAGATTGGTTGAAACCACTTAGTACCTTTGAAAATAAATCCTCCCTCATGCTTTGTTCAGATAATTAGCTTGTCCTGCATGTGACAATGAAATAACAATTTTCCATACACATGTAAATAAGTCGTCATTGCAATTTGCATTGCTTTGTTGTTGAGGTATTTTTTTTCTACTTCTCTGTTTTATCCCCATCAGGTACACCAATTCAGTAATAAGCAGACAGAAATGGCTCTCAGAGTAGCATCTCTGGACTACCTAGGCACAGTGGCTGCCAGACTCAGGAAGGACGCCGTCACTAGCAAGATGGACCAGAGATCTATCGATCGCATCCTACAAGAGGTAGAAAACTTTGTCGTTGCATCCAGTGTCCAACCGTGAAACTGAAACTGGCTGATGATTAATCCTATTGAATTAGTAATTACCAATGACTGGTTATTTTTGATTCACAGTCTTGCATCTATGTGCTTGAGTGGACAATCTGAGTCATTTTGTTAATATTTGACTTGGTCAAAAGTGATCTTTCAAGGAGAGGTTCTGGTTTGTAAAACCTAATGTTAAGTCAAGAACTTTCATGTCAATTAAACTGTTGCCCATCTTGAAACCTAAAACAACATTTCACAGGTTAAATTATTTCTGCACATTTTAAAATAATAACAAACAAAGTAGGTCTTCTCTACCTAGATGTCTTATTATATTTTCTATAAATGGCTGTGTTTGGGAGGTAGTGGTTGGTAGTGATGTTCTTGGAAAATTCATATAGCCTCCCTTTGTGAATTAATAAGATAAAAAAAATCTGCAGACTTTTATGTCTAATTTCAGAGGTCAACCTCATAGCTGTTGTAGAGTCGAAGGTCTGTGCCATAAAGGTGGTCAGTGATTTTACAACTATGAATTATGACTGTCGCTTTGTTTTTCACCTGGAATTTTAAAGTGAAGTTTCATTGG
The DNA here is from genome assembly GCF_019740435.1 of Gambusia affinis. Taxonomy (NCBI): domain Eukaryota; kingdom Metazoa; phylum Chordata; class Actinopteri; order Cyprinodontiformes; family Poeciliidae; genus Gambusia; species Gambusia affinis. Next base: position 21,584,389 of record NC_057870.1, read on the forward strand.
CAGGTTTTAAGCAGTTAGTGTCTTTCCTACAGCAGATTGGCATTTTCATATAGCATAAATGTAAAATAAACCCAGGTCAGCTGTTCCTAAAGGCTGAAGCAAGCAGCTAGTTAGTCCCTGTTCTAAACCAGATTTCCACTGCACTCTTTAAAAAATTTCAGCTTTTTAATGAACTTTCTCATGAGCCTTTAAAATCCTGTTTCACCTGCATCAGATGGTTATTAACAGAGGGTAAGTATAATGTCAATAGGCAGCAGAGGTTGGAGATTGTGCATTACTGATGATCTTCTGATGTGAAATGTGCAGTTAACAGGAAATGCAAAGAGTGACGTGTTACTTTACTCAGCATTACTTCTGCTTCAGACAGTTATTATGAAGACATTTGCTGTGCATATTCTCAGATGGGAAGATTGTTGATGGTGCATTGCCTCTACCCTTCTATTTTCCCTGTAAATAAATAATACTAAACATTTTTTTGTGGATTACCATATAATGCAAGCATGATGCCAGTTTAAAGGTTCATGAAATGCCTCTAAATAATATGTATCATTGTCTTTGAGTCTGGATTAATACCAAATAAAATGATATTAATCAGTCAAAGGTCGAAGTTCATGAAGTTAAAGTTACACTTTGTTTACATGTTTACCTTCTCTCTTTACCTAGTGTAAAGAGAGAAGGTAAGATATTGCTTACTGATTGCTGTTTACATTCTGTATTTTTTTTTTTGATGGATTGAGTCTAATCTGTCTCTGTGACTGTCTAGTCTCCAGGGACTGATGAGACGCAGCAGCTGCAGAAAGCTTTACTGGACTATATGGAAGAAAATGCCGAGACGGATCCTTCTCTGGTGGTGAGTTAACATCAGGCTTATAAATGTGTTGAGATCAAAACATTTTTGCACAGTGAACAACACACTGATTTTTATTATAATTATTTTAAATGCAATCTATATAAAAATTCCTCTCTTTAAATGAATGCTCACTCAAATCTTTTACTTAGTTCATGTTGTGTTCTGTTCAACAAACATCTGATTTTTAATGTACTGAAATTATATATTCTTTGTATTTTTATGCATTGTATTTTGAATTATTACAATTTATAAGTACCTCAGTCTAAGAAAAATACTTTTTATCAAATGAGCCTAATCTAAAACGTTGTGTTTGTGTGATAGTTTGCCAGAAAGTTCTACGTTGCCCAGTGGTTCCGTGACGCCACAACCGAGGCTGAGAAGTCCATGAGGAACCAGAATCCAAAGGATGAGGACTCATCAGACGGACCCCAGCATGCGAAGGAGTTGGAAACAACTGGTGAAATTATGCAGCGCGCTGAGAAACGCAAGAAGTTCCTGCGTAACATCATTAAGACGACACCAGCCCATTTCGCCACACTGAAGTAAGGATTTCTCATTGTGCTCCATAGTAAAGTCTTTGTCTAATCTGATTGTCGATGTTTGCATTAATAGACTCTGATCTTTTTCCATCATATGTTAGAATGATTTAATTATAACCTTTTATTTGTTCCCTCTCTACAGAATGAACTCAGACACTGTGGACTATGAAGACTCCTGTCTAATTGTGCGTTATTTGGCCTCCATGAGGCCGTTTGCCCAGAGCTTTGATATTTATTTAACACAGGTAAGATGAGTTATCTGCACAGTAGTTGTAGTTGAAACATGTCATCAACATCAATAATGGTGACATGTTTTATTCAATTTTCTCAGAGTAATCTATAAAACATTTTTTTCTATGAGAATTAATACGTTATTTATTCATGCTTTATTTTCTTGTTCAATAGATTTTGCGAGTTCTTGGGGAAAGTGCCATCGCGGTAAGGACTAAAGCCATGAAGTGTTTGTCGGAGGTTGTGGCTGTAGATCCCAGCATTCTGGCCAGGGTACGTGAGCGTACAAATATTAGTGACGAACAGGTCTCAATGGTTCTATTTTGCCCAATTGTTTTATTTTTTGTTTTTATTTATACCTAATTATTTCTGGAATAAATTCCTATTATACTGCTAAACTTGTGCTTCTATTCTCCTTTTTTGCAGTCTGACATGCAGCGAGGCGTTCATGGCCGTTTGATGGATAACTCCACCAGTGTGAGAGAGGCAGCTGTAGAGCTGCTGGGCAAGTTCGTGCTCAGCAGACCCCAACTCACTGAGCAGTACTATGATATGCTCATAGAGAGGATATTGGTAAGTTGTCTGTTCAATTCTGTAGGATTGTGTAGAGCAGAAAGTTTTGGGAGTTGCTGAACCTGTTAGTACATATAGGAACAGAAGTTACAGTGTCTAAATACTTACAGCTGTTGCCTGCAGGTCAAATGTCTACATTCTTTCATGTTGGCAACCTGAGGGTGAGACTTTTGATTGAAGAGAAAGTGAGGCTGACAATATGGTTCATGTCTGCAACTTTTGTCATTTTAATCTCGCCAACCATTGAGCTGTAATCATTTGAGTGTACACCTCAAATGATGAGTTAGCATGTGGGATGTTATTTCTGGCATGTGCACATTTTGTTGGAGTTTTCCTTGTATTTTTTGCGAGTTCTGCTTTTTACTCTTAAAAGCTCCCATAAAATAACTTATTGGTCACAAAATGTCAAAGTAACACGAATAAGTGCTGCAGGTATTAGCTGACACTTGCAAAATGGTTAATTAATGCCAACTATTTCTTGCCACATGAGTAAAATGAAGTGGTTTGAAACAACAGGATTAGCGAAGAACCTCTCTTTTTTTGGTTTGGATTATTTAAACCGTCTGTATTGAAAAGGAATTAAAATATTAGTGTCTTGAACTTGGCATCTGGCAAGTGAACATATGGACATTGTTTGGCTGGTTGTCATGGAAATGTGAAGAGGGGTTCATGCAAAGTTCACTTGTTGTTACTGTCTAATACTGCCATCTGTTGGTGAAACAGTGCTCTTACTCTTTATGCAACTATTTAATTTGAAACAGCTTGTTTTTAGTGTAATGCTTTACAGTAAATATATTTGCTTTTTTAATATGATATGTCATTTTTGATGTACAGGACACCGGTATCAGTGTAAGAAAGCGGGTAATTAAGATTCTCAGAGACATCTGTCTGGAGCAACCAACCTTCAGTAAAATCACTGAGATGTGTGTGAAGATGATCCGCAGGGTCAACGATGAAGAAGGCATCAAGGTACCTGCATCTTTTTATCATCACTTTTTTTTCTTCTTCTCTTTGCTTCCTCTATTCTTAATAAAAAACTTCAAATGTAATTTTTCAACATTTAGACATTTTTTCTCTTTGAATCGTTCTGTTTTAACAGAACAATAATTTGTTAAGAACATAAAATATATTTAACAATACTTCTGTGCAGAAACTGGTGAATGAGACGTTCCAGAAGCTGTGGTTCACTCCAACTCCAGCACATGACAAGGAAACCATGACCAGAAAGATTCTCAACATCACTGATGTTGTAAGTTAGCTGCCTTTTGGTTTGTATGTAGTCATAGAATGTTGTTTATGCAACTTTATCTCTATTCTACTCATTTTAGTTTCAGACTGAACCTTGTATATTTTTTATATTTCTAATCCTTTTAGGTTGCTGCTTGTAGAGACACTGGTTATGACTGGTTTGAGCAGCTCCTGCAGAATGTGAGTTAAATTTTTGTCGCTGGTAATTTTGTTGTAATTGATATTCAGAGTCTTGTAAAACTAACCATTGTGTCTTTTCCTTCCAGCTTCTTAAATCTGAAGAGGATGCTTCATACAAACCAGCTAAAAAGGCCTGTGTTCAACTAGTCGACAATCTGGTTGAGCACATCCTTAAATATGAAGAGTCTCTAGCAGGTATACAAGTTTCTCCTTATAGAATCCAAATGGTTGATGTTATACAGAAACTTGGTTTGTTTTATTTGGCTTTTTTCAGAACCAAGTAATGAATGTGTTTTTTTTATTTCCTGATTTTTTATTTTTTTTTGGCAGAAAACAAAGGAGTAAACTCAACACGGCTTGTGGCATGCATCACCACCTTATACTTGTTCAGCAAGATCAGAGCGCAGCTCATGGTCAAACATGCCATGACCATGCAACCTTATCTGACCACAAAGTGTAACGTACGTACTGTTATTTGGGTTCCACTGCACCATCAATTAATTGTGCTATATAAGATATTTAAACCTATAGCACACACTAACGACAGTGATTTTTGGGCTAAAGTAGTTGTATGTTGGAGTTTATTTATGCTGAAGTGATTACAGCAACAGATTTAATCAGTGATTTGCTTCAACACATTTGCTTTCACCAGCCAGGTTGTTCGTGGTTACTGTCACCAATAGTCAGATTTTCTGAGACATTATTTATTATTTATTTTTTTGCACCACGTTTTTTGTGATGCACCTGCAACATGTCTGTCCTGAAGTGGTGTCACCTCTGAACAGTTATTTGAGGCCAGTTTAACAGATTCTCCTGGTAAAATGTCTCATCTGTTTTCCCTGCAGACTGCCAACGACTTTATGGTTATCTGCAATGTGGCGAAGATCTTGGAGCTAGTGGTCCCCTTAATGGAGCACCCAAGTGAAACTTTTCTTGCCACCATTGAAGAAGACCTAATGAAGCTCATCATCAAATATGGCATGACGGTGTGTGACAGTGCCTCTTCAGAAGCTTTACAAAATGATGTGCTGCAGTTCAGGTTTAACAGTAATTGTATTTCTGCTGATTTTAGGTGGTCCAGCACTGTGTGAGTTGTCTCGGAGCTGTCGTAAACAAAGTTACACACAACTACAAGTTTGTGTGGTCTTGCTTTAACAAATTCTATGGTGAGATATATTTACTTAAAAATGCTCGTCATAAAATGTGGTGTGTGAGAGAGTATCCAAATTGTCTTTTTACAAGTCTGGTCTTTCATTTACACATAAAAAATACAAAACACTAGCTTTTCAATATTCTTATTGTTTCTATATTTAATTCTGTGATGTTTTTTCCCCTCAGGTGCACTTAATAAATTCAAGATTCAGCATCAAGATGATCCCAACAGCACAACATTAGTAGCAAACAAGCCTTTTCTGCTGCGATCGCTCTTCACTGTGGGTGCCCTCGGTCGACATTTTGATTTCGATCTGGAGGAGTTTAAGGGCACCAACAAGGTGGGATAAACAACTTTAGCATTATTATAAGCTTTGAGTTTGAGTTTTTGTTTTAATTGAGTAATATTAAGGCTATGAAACTTTAGGTTTGGCTAATATGTTAAATGGCATGTTTTCTGTGTGCAGATCATTATCAAGGAGAAGGTTCTTGAGCACCTGCTGTACTTCACCAAACATGAGGATGAGGTGGTCAAGACCAAAGCCATTATTGGGTTAGGTAAAGTCACTATTATTATTTTTATTTTTTCTGTATCTCTTTGCCCTGTTTGCAGGTGTTTTTCTTTCTCCTTTTCCTCAACTCTTCTGTGTTTTTAAGGCTTCATGTTCCCAGGATTAACATCGAGAATTAATTTAGATCAGACAGAAATATGAGTGAGTTTTTTGGGAGTACCTCCACAAATTTCTATTTGGCCTAAGTTATATTTATATTTAGTTTTTTTCTGGCTCATTTATTCACAGATACACATATTACCTTAATAGCAAGCCAAGTTGTTTGGTCATAAGATCTTTTCAGAATATTGTTCTGCTCCTGCAGACGAAATGCCAGTGGCTTCCAAATGTTTATACAACTCTGTTGAGATGTCAGGTGACTTCAACTGAAAATCAAACTTTTAATTAGTTGTGTATTATTATACACAATTATACAACCTTGTTGTATAATTGTGTATAATAAAGATCTTTATTATTATCTTTATTTCAGAAACAGAGTTCCTCCTCCTTTGCTAGGAATTTGTCAACATGCATCATGACTTTGTAATGATCACCAAATCTTTTCAGATTCTGTCCATATCATTTGTTCACAGTTTGTGATTCCTTTCTTTCTTCATAGTGGACACCTGAAAGTTGTTGGCTAAATTGAATTTGGAACTATTCATAATTTAATTTACCTTGACATAAAACTGCACTATTTGAAGGAAAACAACCCAGATCCTCAACTTGTCAACTGGAATTATCCTACAAAAAATGTTTGCTTTCATCAGACCTAACAGTCCCCACCAAGTTTTTTTTATTTTTTTTTTTAGTCAAGCTTAAATCTTTTCTTCAATCTTCAAAGTCTTAGTCCATACATACCAAGAATACAGGAGATTGCCATGATATCTAAAAGGAGGACTCACCAGAAATTCCTGCAGCCTCCTTAGTGTTGCTATGGGCAACTTCCCTGACTGTTTTCCTACTTCCTTTTTACATATATTTGGTGAAGCCACCAATTGTATTAGTCGGTGTGGTCTGCATTTATTGATAGAATGAGGTTATGTAGGCATTTCTAATCAACCATATACCACTGTGTTCTTGCAGGTTTTCTTGTTATTATGCATCCAAGCCAGATGTTTGTGCCTGAGGTGAAATCCTTGTACAATGGTATCCTGGCCGACGCCTCCTCCTCCATCAACCTCAAAATCCAGGTCCTTAAAAACCTGCAGACTTACCTGCAAGAAGAAGACTCACGGATGCAGGAAGCAGACCGAGAATGTAAGTTAATTTTACTGGTGACGTAACGTCTTTTTTTTTATTTTTTTAAGTACTTTAGGATTGCATCTTGTTACAGAGTATTTTGCGTATAACCACGTGATGAAAAAGTGGTCTGGGCTTTTCAATTAGCTCTCATTTCAAAATTGCTAATGGTTTTGTATCTTTGTAGGGAAGAAACTGTCCAAACAGGAGGATCTGAAAGAGATGGGAGACATTTCATCAGGGATGAGCAGCTCCATTATGCAGCTGTATCTAAAACAGGTGTTGGAGGCATTCTTTCACACAGAGTCCAGTGTGCGGCACTTTGCTCTCAATGTCATCGCTCTTACGCTCAACCAGGGTCTCATTCATCCTGTACAGGTGAGATATCAAATATCTAAATCAATAAGAGATATTCCTTTGTTTACTGTCTCCATCAGAACTATGTTACAATCATTGTCGTGTCAACCGACTTTATTTTTCTTGGTTCCTGCAGTGTGTACCCTACCTCATTGCCATGGGAACAGACCCAGAGCCCAGCATGAGAAACAAAGCTGACCAGCAGCTGGTGGAGATTGACAAGAAATACACCGGATTCATCCATGTAAGATGCTATTAAATGTTTTTTTTTTGTTTGTTTGTTTTTTTCTGTTAAACTCAAAACCAAATTAAACAAAGAAAAAAAACCTAAAACAGTTTTTTTTGTTTTTTTTCTGTTTTAAAAAAAAACCCCACACACACAGCAACAGTACACCGACCAATTTTATTTCATGACTTTCTTAGACAAAGTTTGCAACATTGCTAATGGAATAATTAACATTTTGAAATATATTTTTATTGTTACTCTGATATAAAACAAAACTGATAACAATAAATAGTTTTACGTGTTGCTTATAGACCAGAATTGTCAGTATGACATGTTTTGCAACATATTCTACATGCATGTTTCCTTTTTTCCTGTATAGAAAAAAGGAATCTATACAGCCAGATTCTTATACAATCTGCCTGCACAAGAGAAATACAGCCAGATTTACTAGACCACAACAAACAAGCGTTTGAAATTTCTGCCTACTCTTAAACTCTTTTTTTGTACCGTAACATTACAGATGAAGGCAGTTGCAGGGATGAAGATGTCGTACAGTTTGCAGCAGGCCATCAATTCATCTCGTAAAAGCATTGTAAGAGGCTTCAGGCACGATGAGACACACTCAGCTCTCTGCTCCCACCTCTACACGATGATCCGGGGCAACCGGCAACATCGGAGGGCTTTCCTCATCTCACTACTGAACCTCTTTGATGACAGTGCTGTAAGTCCACCCACTACTTCTTTGTAGACCCTTTTGCAAATTGGTGTTTTCTTATAAACCATGTATCAAGTATTCATTTATTTTAAGGAAGAGTTGTTGTTTGTCAGTGCAGTAAAATTGTTACTGGCTCTAAATCTGTTTTGTCCTTGTTTTCGTGCGGTTCTGCAGAAGACGGAAGTAAACATGCTGCTGTTCATCGCCGACAACTTGGCTTGTTTCCCATACCAGAGCCAAGAGGAGCCGCTCTTCATCATGCACCACATAGACATCACATTGTCTGTTTCTGGCAGCAACTTGTTGCAAACTTTTAAAGAAGTAAGTTGACAGGATCAGGGTTCCTCCACAATCTAGATAAATCTGAAAAAGCATAAAAACTTGATTTCAATGTCTTGTAGGTCTGCATAAGTATGAAAACAAGGTTTTTAAAAAAATATTTGCTCTTTGACACCTTATCCCATACTCCATTGTCCAAAGTGCCCTTTGGTCAGTCTTTTCTTCTGTATTTCAATACAGTTCTGTTTCTTTTCCAAATTGCTTGTGTTCCACAACCTCAGATCCTTCCTATATATTATTTTTGTCCTAGAGTCCTGTGTCCCACCTCTGATTCCTTCCTTATGTAATTTTCCCCCCAAGTTTAAAGTTTCCCCATTGCAGACATATCTATCATGCATTCTTGTTGAACTTTATTTATATTTTAAATAGCCCTGCATTTCTATGTAGCAGCTTTTATTTTCACCAATAATTATGTTACATCCCACAGACAAAAAAAAAAACAAGATCTGTTTTTAGTGGTTTGAGGTTTTCTTGAAATGTTTGTATTTTTTTCTTATCAGCTTCTACTAAAGGAGCCAAGACGGAAGGAAAAGAAAGTAAAGGTGTGGAAAAACACGCCTGATGGTGAGGATGAAGAGGGAAAGATGAACTGCGATTTTTCCAGAAGTGATGAAGAGGAAAACTGCAACAGTGACGAAAACGAGGACAATGACGACGAAGTGGTGCATCGGCCAAAGAAGTCAAGAAGACCCATTGAAAACTCAGACAGCTCCGATTCTGAATCTGACTTCGAGGATTTAGCTGTTGAGGATGATGAAAAAGTAATGAGGCTTTTGCCAGATAACCCCATTGGCCTCTTGGACTTCGCCAATGCGGTTCAGGGCATCTTGCTTCTCCTCGTGCTCAAACAGCATTTAAAGAACCTGTATGGATTTTCTGACAGGTAAGATTCTGTCAGAATTCATGTTCAGGCTACATCATTTTCAGCCGTGTTGTGTTTAATGTAGTCAAAAGGTATAATAGATTTAGAAATATATACTAAGGCTTAAAATTATTGTGACTTTTTATTTACATTTTAACAAAATGTCAAAAAAATGTTTTACCCTTTTCAGTGGTCAATGGAAGAATGTTTATTGCCTTAATGATAATTCAACTTTCTAATAAGGTTGAAGTCCTTGAGTTTGGAGGGCCTGTTTACCATCACCATAATGTTGAGTCCATAATGTCCTCAGGTTTATTTGTGAACTCGTTTTGTGACTCTGTCGTCATCAGCGGTCTACAATAGAACACATGCTACATGTTTGGGTAATTCAGCAAAAGTTAGAATCGCTCAGCTCCTGAAATTTAAAGAAGCGTTCTCCGTCTCTCAACAGTAAAATCCAGAAGTACTCTCCAACGGAGTCAGCTAAGGTGTACGATAAAGCGGTGAACAGGAAAAACAACGTAAACTTCCACCCAAGACAAACCTTGGACTTCATCTTCAACAACATGAGCAACGCCACGCTGACAGAGGATGTAAAAAGGCGGATAGTCAAACAGTATCTGGACGTAAGTAATAAAGGAGCAGATATGTTTTAGATCTTGTAAAACGTTGTGCTATAATCTCTTTGACAGGGTCCTCTGACTGTCTCTAATTTCCAGTTGCTGGTCTTTGAAATAACTGTCTCTTTGTTGCACACAGTTCAAGGTTCTGATGGAACACCTGGATCCAGATGAAGAGGACGAGGAAGGAGAGGCATCTGCCAGCGCCAACATCAGAAACAAAGCCATAAACGCCCTGTTGGGAGGCTCTGGGCCCATGTCGGGACCCAGCCCCCGCTATCAAGCGGGACCAGAGACGGATGACGATGATAGTGATATTGACGAAAGGACCCCAGGGGTGAGACAGATAGATTCACACAATGTTTAGTAGATCCTGTTGAGCTGACCTAATGGTTTTTAAACTTCTTCCCCTTGGCAGTCCTCTCGAAAGTCAAGGCGAGCCGGCGACCCCTCAGATCCAGGCCGAATGAGTGAAACGGTGGAAGCTATGGATGTGATCGCCCTCTGTTGCCCCAAATACAAGGACCGACCGCAAATAGCTCGGGTCACCCAAAAGACTCCCAACGGATACACCATCCACTGGATGGCAGGCTCTTACTCGGGACCCTGGGCAGAGGCCAAGAAAAGGGACGGCCGTAAACTGGTGCCTTGGGTGGACACTATTAAGGAGTCGGACATTATTTACAAAAAGATTGCCTTGACCAGCAACCACAAACTGAGCAACAAAGTTGTACAGACTTTACGCTCACTATATGCAGCACGGGAGGGAGGGGCTAGCTAATGGCTCCTGTATTTTTATTTTTATTTTTTTCTTATTTGTTTCGGTTCCCCGGTTCCATTTCTACTTTATGAAAATCCTCTCCTTCCCTGCTCCTGCTCCTCCTCCTCAACCTGTCACCTCCAACAACACAGCCAAACTTCACTGGATTCCTACCTAGCCCCTCTTCCTCATTTTTGTAAGAGAACACAAGAGGGCAAGAATATTTGACACTACATACTTTTACATGACTTACTCTTGCAAAAATGACACAAAACACGAGACTTATATTAGAGGGACTGTTCATGTTTTGCTTGTGTAAATGTTCAGAGGATAGAATCCTGAAGGCATTAAAGGAATAATTCACCCAAATTATCCCTTAGAAGGCTATCAGAAGAGAGACCTGGAGGGAAATGTTTCGTCAACATTGTTGTGGGAGCTCCTTCGCTGTTGTGCAGCAGATTCTAGTCGTTCATTTCTACTCCCACTGTACCATAGTTTAACATGACAAAAAACTAAAATGTTTATATCTCTGAATACAAAAAAAGCTGTAAAAAAAAGAATAAAACCTTAAGTGAATGTTGGAAATTAGTCTTTTTGATGTTCTTATTAAAGTGTTTTTGGAGTTTATTATATGACTAGCACCCTGATGGGTTTTTCCTTTTAGCTTTTAGATATTTGGAAAAAAAAGTAAAAAAGAAAATAAGATTTTTTATTTTTGTTCACGTTTATTTGTCCATGCTGTACAATGGCAGAGTCCTCTGAATATAATTTATTCTATTTCGAACTACGCATGCAGTATATGTGGCCTATTACAGGAGGATATTTTGTAAATGTAGATTTTGTTGTATTAGGTCACCCTAGTAATACGAGGAAGGGGATTCATACCCTTTTGGTGGAACAAATACTGCAATAAATTTTCTACTTCTCTTTGTCACTTGTCTGCTCAAAGTGTTAATATGAGTTCATTTTACAAATGAAAAATAATGAATGAGTTGTAACTGCATTGAAATGCTTAGGGTGAACTTTTTCTATGTGACAGTAAGTATATACCAGTAATGCCGAGCATTGGTTTCAAGTCCATAGACCCAAAACCAATAACATATGATGTGTTTGTTTCTCCAATATAGAGGGACAAAACTGCCACAGTTCAATAAATAAGTTGTTAAATATTTATATACCCAATAATTTAAATAAAATTTGAAATACATGCATCAAATAAAATTTTCTCTAATTATTTAAATCTTGCAATAATGTATTTTAAACAAAAAGGTGACATTCATTAAACTTTGTGTTCATGCCATCACAATTTTACACATTTAAATAATTTAGACTGTTGTTCTGTCAATTTATTTTAGGTTTGGCCTTGTACACTTAACTGAGTCGGTGCAAATTCTCCTTATACAAAGTGCAGATTAGGCAATCAGATGTTGTTTTGTGTTTGATGTGTCACAATGACACTTTAAATTATTTTAGAATAGACGCAATAACAGAATATGTAATATAGGATATTACAACTGAAGAAATTAAATTTTAAAAGATTAGAACAACATTGCTGGTGTTAAGTGTCAATTGTCCAGAAAGGGTTGCTGCCTCTTTCTAAAAAGTCTACTCAGCTTAATTACATTATTAAATATGGTCACATTTTCCATATTAACTACATTCTTCTTTTAAAAAAAATTTTGTTTCATGATGGTGTTAAACCCGTCAAAGACAGTTTAAGTAAATTGTCCCAAATTTTAAAAAAATGTTGCATGTTTTATTTTTTCATAATCTCGAAGTATTTAGATAAATTTCGTATGTCCACTACTGGGTCCATAAGTGAACCATCAACAAATTAGGTAATTTACTAGATGGCTACTAGATGGGTCGATCATCCCTTTATGGGATAATCGACACATCCATGCATTTAATTTAATTTTATTTTTTATTTTTTGATAACACAAACTAATCACATAAATGTTTCCCATCATACGGCTGAAAATGAGCCTTTTCAGCAGTTCCACTAGGAATGCGTATTATGCGTTGAAGCATGTTTGGCCCGAAGTGCACACCGTATAGGTGTGACGTCATCGCTGTTCGATTTTGGAGTGTTTTGGCGGGGTTCACCGGAAAAACTCGGATGAACTTTTGATTTAGTAAACATTAGTTTATAATCAAACAGATAAGACATGGAGCGGTAAGTGTAAATTCACACTTTTCTGAGTTAAATCTAGCAGGAAAACTAAATTCAGGGAAATTGTATAATAAGGTCTTTCTGTTTGGATGAGTCGCTTTTGTTACCCGACAACCGTTAAATTTAAAGTCAGCTGCCGCGATGTTTGCTGACCGACTTATGAGTTTATATCCGTTTTCAAGTTTTGTTTCACTAAGTCGTATTGTGTATGTTGAGTTTATGTTCCGTAAATTTGCGTTAGATTCATTTTAAAAAATAGCATTACCTCTATTACCTCTAAACTATTTTATGTTCAGATTGTGACAGCTAAGCTAGCAAAATTGTATTGATTATCAGATGTAATTGGTAACTACAAATGTTGCCTTTTATGTAACAGCTGTTTATTAGATACGAACATATGCTTGTATGCTTTATTTCTGAATGTATCAAGTGGAAGGAAAAGCCGAGCAGGCAGCCGACCATCAGACATGCCGATGAGAGTTCAAGACAGCAACAGGATGAGTATGGTGTACACAACACCTCAAAGGTTTGTTTGAAATTAACTTTCATCTCTCACATATTTGGGGCCTGCCCCATAGCAATGCATAAGGAGAGCAGTGATTGGATATTATTATGCGGTGCATCTTTTCTTGGATTCAGAAATGTAATTAGTGTTTTTTTTATGGTTGTTTTTAGTGTAACAAACCATACCCATTAGAATAAAGCGCTATTCAAATGCCATTTACCCACAACACATTCTGCTAAAAATATTTAACACAGGAGAGCATTGATTTCTTATTGTAGGCGTTATTGTTATAACATATTGAGATAATTCTGTAAAACTAAATGAACATCTGCAAAATAAGAAAAACGAATGTATGTAACGAACATTTTAAATGTAGAATGATGTTCCTCAATTTACTGCGTATTTGGATCTCATCGTAGTAAACTGCCTTCGTTTGGAAAGCTCAGCATGTCCAAACCACCATCTGGGACCTCTGAAAGAAGAACCAGCTTTTTTGGTCCCCGGTAAGGGAATAATATTTCCAAAACCTTGGAAACGACAAAACACTTTCAATCACAACGCTAAACACAGGCTAGTATGTGGTTTTCTTGGTGTAATAGCTTCAGTAAAAAATAACACAGTTTCACAGACTTTTTGCAAAGATTTACAACAAAATGAAGAACTGATATGCCAATATTTATTCCTAGTCCTTCTAAACTACAGACGATAAAAAAAATTCTATTTCACTGTTTTTATTAATACACTTGAACAAAAACATGGAATAAACTCTGACTAAATTATTAATATTTTTTAAAGTCCTTATTTCAGTCAACCTTCTTTAAATAAACATACATACACATATATATTTTTGCTCTGCACAGAGTAGCACAACTTTAACAACCTGATGTCAGGATAAATAACATTTGTGTTATGCATTTTAGTAATCTTACATTTTCATAGAATTACACAAGTTAGATTAAGTAAAGTAAGCATGATTTATTCATTAATGCCAAGGAGATGTCTTTATTTTATAATTTCTGTGTAATAAAAAAAAATAGACAAAACATTTTAGTGCTTAAAACGCATCTTAAGATGGACACATCTTAAGATCAGTCGAATTTACTGCTAATACTTTAACTTAGTGTTTTGTTTTATCACAATGGAAAAGTTGTTGTTTTTTTTTAATAGTGTATTGATCATTTACTCCAGAACTAGTGGTGCCAGCTTGCCGCCTAACAGCACCTTGTCTGGGTTTGGAGGAACTGAGAAGATAAAAGATTCCAGACCGCTCCATGATAAATCCTTTGTTCAGCAATGCATCAGGCAGCTACACGAGGTAAGGCCCATATATTTTTCTATGAAAGGTCATCTATAATGATGTGAACTAGTAGTTTGCGTAATTTCTGTTTTAGCCATTAAGTTTTCAAGCTTAATTCTCCACCAAAGCCATGACGTGGCATGGCTGCTCGCTTTTAAAAAGGATGTTTTGCATCTTTTCTGTGTGGATTAAGTATTATGTATGCTTGTTGCATGTGTGGAAAAAATGCCACTTCTTCTGGATTTTCCCTAATAATATATATATATATATTTTTTTAATTTATTATTTATTTTAGTTCTTGACAGAGCAGGGTTACCCAGGAACATTGTCAGCCAAAACACTGCAGTCACCCTCCACAAAGGAGTTTGTAAAGATGTTTGAGTTCATCTACCGCCAGCTGGATCCAACGTTTGAGATGCCAAACTCTAAAGTGGAAGAGGAGGTTCCAGCTCTGCTCAAAGCCTTAAGGTAGAAGTTCAATCTACTTAAGATTTTGTACACATTATGATTTGAGAAAATATTTGATTTTTTTTTGTTTGCATTTAAAGGAGCAACTTAGAATAACTTAGAACAAATTTAATGGAAAAAAAAAATTATTAAAGTAATTAATCATGCGTCAAGTTTGTATTTTGTTTATGTAAATATTCTTCTTTAGTTGATGAAAAATTGCTGATTCTTTCCTCCTGTTCTTCTTGTTTCTACAAAGATATCCGTTCGTTCTCTCCAAGTGCTCCATGTATTCGGTTGGAGCTCCACACACTTGGCCCCAGGCTCTGGGTGCTCTCATGTGGCTCATAGATAACGTCAAGGTGAGAAGACTGCAGAAACACCAGACTGTTTAGGGAGAACCCTGCACCACCTTAATAAAAACTCTTTTCATTACACCACCATATGTAATAAAAAGGTACAAGTGTTCAAGGTTTCTAACCCCCTGTGTTTCAGATCAACTGGAATTTGAGTAAGCAGGAGCTTCTGCTGAGTGACTTCTGTGAGGACACTGCCAATATTGAGGAAGGAGCTGAGTATAACAAGGTAATCCAGCTGCTTTAACTTAAACAAAACGAGCTTTATTCATCCACACATCCATTTTCTGTACACCCTTGTCCCTAGTGGGGTCAGGAGGGGTGCTGGTGCCTATCTCCAGCTAACGTTCCGGGCGAGAGGTGGGGTCACTCTGCACAGATCGCCAGTCTGTCGCAGCAAAATGAGCTTTAGTGAAAAGCAATTTAAACTAATTTGTTTAAAGGGCGTACAAAACCGTTTTCTCTATATGCTAGATTCAGTTTCTTTACCAGATCATCTTTACTGTGTCAAAGTCAGTAACTTAACGCACAAATACATTTTGATATTGCAGCTTTTTCTTGACTACATGGCTGAAACCTACTCCAAGTTTATGCACGGTGAAGATGTTTTTGAGGATGAGGACGAGGCGTTCCTCACCAGACTGAGTAAGTATAGCAGTTCCCAGAGCTTCAATTAAGAGTGCAATTCAAAAACACTTTTTTGGTGTGAAAGCAAAAAAATGAAGATGTGCATCTTCCCCCACAGAGCGACTTTACAACGTTGATGAGACCCTGCTGGAATCGATGGAGGAGAAACACCGCTTCCTCAGTAAGGAACTGGAGCGTCTAGAGAAAGAGAGTCAGACGGTAAGAAAAATTATAATAATGTAACATTATACTCAATAGAAAGATGCTTGACTTTTATTTATGGGAAGAAATGTACTGTTTTTGCGATTAAAAAAAAAAAGATTCTGCCTTCACCTTTCGTTGTTGTTTGCTGGACTTTGTAGTGTTTTGTCCATTCAGATCATTTTTGGTCCATCTTCCCTCCACAGGACCGTCTAATGACAAAGAGGATGGAGAAGGTGAAGCTGCAGGCGGACCTTAAGAAGCTGCAGAGTTATCGAAGCAAACTGGAGTCGTTTACAGCCAGCCTGGAGAGCAAATTTTCAGAACTGACAGACGAGCTGGAGAACACCGGTAGATATGAGCAGCAAACTGTTTTTCTCCTGAAAATGTCAGCACTAGAGCACTAGAGTGCTATGGGCGCATTGTTTCTGGATTTAATTTAGTGTAGTAATATAATCTCAGTCACTATTCAGCCCAATTCTTTATTGATTAAAAAAAATCTAATCAGGTTAGTTAGTGCCTGATGGATTATACAACACTTAAAAATAATCAGAGACGTTTTTGGAATCCTTGTTGTGCCAGTTGCACTTGAATGCACCATAAAAGTGCGACTGCTAAGAAATCCCCTCTGGTCAGAGAGGTCCTGCCTACATTTACCAGTGTGGTCACACATTTCTGCAGCTTGTTTACATTTGATTTAACTTTGATTCAGGTGATTAATTTAGTAGAAACCTCCATCAAAACTGTAGTCAGAGACTTCGGGTTTGAGAAGTTTGTCTTCATACGTATGAAAAGAAGTAGTAGCTCATTTGGCGACGGATTTAGGAGGGAAATATAGCTAAATATGGAGGCTCCTGAACCAGGATTAAAATCTCTAAGATGAAAAACAAACTTCTTGTGACATGAATTGCTCTTTCAGTTGCATTATCTAAAAGAAAGCCAGAGACAAATTCTAAAAAGACCAATAAAAATAGAGAGAAAACGTTTCCAGTCGCATGAAGGGACTCTGTTTGCCTTTGTGTTTATTGTTCTATTTTGTAACCTTTTAGTCAGCCATTTGGAGACTCTGAAGCATGAGAGGAACGAGCTTCAGCACCTCTTGCAGAAACAAAAGTTTACTCCAGCTGATGTGGAGAGAATCAACCGGGAGAAGAGAGAACTTCAGCAGACCATCGCCAGTCTCAGCAAGTCTCTTGAGGACGCCGAACAACACAGGTGGAATGAGGAAATCGCACTGGCGAAAGTGAAGGAGACGGTATGTGTAACTTTTACTTGTTGGGTTGCATTGAATGAAAGACGCAACATTCTTCAGACTTAAAATGATCCCTTTCTCTGTATGTTATTTCCTTTAATCCCAGCTGGAGCTGAAGGTGGCCGAGTACCACAAGCTGGCCCGGAAGCTGAAACTGATCCCAATGTCTGCAGAAAACGCCTGCGGTCATGATTTTGAGATCAGGTCATTTGAATGTGGAACTGGCAGTGGAGTTCAGCAAAAAACACAGATCAAGGTGCCTTCTGTATAACTGAAGTTAATGAAAAGTTTGATCAAAACGTCGTTTAATTTAGAATTAAATATGGATTCTAAAACACAACAACTTTTTTGTGCTGTGTCATAGATGCTTCTGAGGAAGCTGATCAGTGATGTGGAGGAAGAAAACAGCCGATTGTCAAACCTGAAACTCAGCCTGGAAGAGTCTTGTGAACAAGTAGCAATAGTTTTTTTATTATTGTTATTATTATTTGGTGCTGAAATGTTGCGTGCACATCTTTTCGTGATTTTTTTTTTTTTTTACTAGTAGTATTTTTGTCTTTTAGGTCAATTCTAACATTGTGGATAAGTCCAACGATCTAAAGCAGATCAGAGAGCAGATCCGTAAGCTGGATGAACAGCTGGACACAGATATGCAGGTACGCTTATTTTTATATAAAAAAAAACGAAACATTTGTCCTAGATATGCAGTGCCTGATGATAAGGTATGCTTCTGTAGAAGTTGGCCCGAGAGGAGCAGGACTGGGCAGCAGAGATGGAGTCTGCAGAGAACCACCTCAAGCTTCTCGAGAAGAAAGTCAATGATGGTTACGATGAGGCCGTGCAAGAGCTGAAGGGAGCGCAGCAACAGTAAGCAACATCTGTTAGTGCGTCTGCAACATGCGCAGTGCTCAGCATATTCACTGTTACTCCTGGTAAAGAGATGTAAAAAAAAAAAGCCTTAAAATGAGGCCTCAACTGAGGCCTATTTCTTCTAGCTACTGTTTGTCCACTATGTTTGATGAAGAGCCGTATTTATTTTGAACTAGACAGTGAGCTTACTGTTGGAGAACTGCAGCGGTTCCTATTTTTAATTCCTGCCCACTTCAGATTTATTTGCGTAACTTTACGTTGTTGTAACAGAATTTAAAAATTTTAAAGGAATGGACTCCAAATGAGAGCTCTGAAAAGTCGTCTCTTGAAAATTTTTTTAACTTTTACACAATTAATATATACAGGGACCCAGACTTTACGACTTCCCTGGTGTTTTGTTGTCACGCATATTTCTGCTTTTTTGTTTTCATAAGCTAATAAATTTGCTTGATTACCCAACACATTAGGTGAAGTCATATGCATTATGTGACATCATTGGACTGCTAGAATTTCCAAATTCAGGTTTTACTTTTCCTGTTTTTAATTTCTGTTTAAAAGTTCGACTGAAGCAACAAATCCGTACAGATATGTTGTTGTAGTTTTCTCTCTGGGTTTTTCTGTCTTCTCTTCTTAGATACCACCTGGTGCTACAGGAGACGAACGAAGAGAGGAGAACCGTAGCCAATAACCTGGTTTCTGTGTTTGCAACAGCTGCAACCCACCTGGCCATAACTGAGGTAACATTCCTACTATTGTTTCCTTCAGAAATCAGTCTGTCTCCATATGAAAAAGGTCTATTGTCTGCAAACTTTACTACAACATGTAAAATATGTACAAGTTTCTACATGCAAGCAACCCAGAGTGGCAGCCAGACCTGTGCAGGCGTCTCATGCACAGAGTGTTGTGCAGGTAAACTGAATGCTACATTCTGCTGCAGATTTCTTCTTCATCCCTCAAACTCGCAGACAGGATCAATGTCATTTTCAGAATCATCAAAGAGATTTTCCTAATGTTTGAATGAAATGCAAACTATGAAAATACTCACCTCTGCACCATGTTAAACAAGTGGTTCTCCTTTAGAAACGGTTTTAATTACTTCATTATTACCATACAGTGCTTCTATAAATGTAATATTAAATTGTTAATGACTACTATTAAGAAAATAAGTGATTTTGAGGAGAGGAATATGTGTTGGCATTTGATGAGTCGGAGGTTAGAATAAATGTATTTAATTTCAATTTTTGGGTACATTATTTTTATTTCTTAGACTATGGTTCGTCTCAAGAAGCTGCATTTAGCTTTCGGTTCTCACCAAATGTTTTCTATGCTTTGATCTCCTACAGAAGTGTCTGGAGGATCTGCACAGCAGAGTCCAGCGCCTCTGCTCCAAGGCCATAGAAGAAGACGAGGCAGCGGTTCAGAAGCTGCGGGAGCTTTTAAAGAGCTTCCTGTCTGAGGCAAACTGTTTGTAAAGACGGATAGGATTTTCCTGCTTCTGTTTGTAAAAAAAAAACCCAACTGATTCCCACCCAACAAATGTTTCAGTTTGTCACAATGTTCACTTTTTGTTTTCTTTACACGTTATGTATAACTTTGTTGTTGATGTTTCAAGTTTTTAGCTCCAGTTTTCATGTCAGTTTCTAAATTTGAGTATTTGTATACTATAATAAAAAATTTTAAAAATAAAAATATTGAAGAGCTTATTCCGTCTCCTTTTCTCAGCTTTCTTAGATTTTTGTCGGTTCATAGATGCATTTTAATGCATTAAACCACTAGATGGCAGCACAGATTTACAGACTGCAAAAACTTGCACAGCACTATGTGATGGAGAGACATGCACTCTGGAACATTGACAGCATTAAATAGTGGCAGGATAAAGCAAACATGGAACAGCAGTGACTTAGCTGCGTGTTTCTTCCAACGTAATAAAAATATAAGAGGTTAAGAAGTCTGCAAAGAGTCCAAAAACAGCATTAATTGTGCTGCAGGAGTTTCAGGTTTCACATTTTTTGTCTAAGTCTTGTGTCCATGATTAAAGGAGTATGGCTACAAAACAAGTCTGAAGAAAACTTGAGTGTGTGACTAAAATCTTCTCAAAGGATGTAGAGTAATATATTATTGCCTGATGAAGCCAAACTTTAGATTTTTACCTCATTTCAAAACACCAATGTTGGTAGAAAAAAAAAAAAGACAGCACAAAGTGAAATATGGTCTGTTGGCAGTAGATCTTCTCAAAACAATAAATCTGTTAATGTAGGATGCTGTCAGACTCCTACTGGAAACTGAATGTTGCAATTAAATAAAAAGATCCTTTGACATCTTTAGTTTAAGCATGAGCTTACTTGTGCAATCTGCTTGCAGTTGTTTTTTTTAACTGCTTTAAAAATGTTTTATTTTTTTATGGTCTCATTTTTTACTGTTCAAAAATATAGCATTTTAACTCACTTCTGTGAATGACTGTAGATTCTGCATATCTCATTGTGTTTAAATAAGTGGTTAATCACAATACTGAGTCAGTTAATTTACTTGGCATTAGACTGATTAACCTGCTGGGTGTTTTCACAGATTCAAACAACCGACCAAGTAGGAAACTAATATTTGGTGCAGAACAATATGCACATGTCTCAGTATTTCAAGTGGCGTCTGACTCTAAGCCTTTCCCATCATGCCTGTGGGGTAACATATAGGCCTTTTTTCCTCAGGGAACCTCTGAAAAGTGTCGACACTGTAAGCGTGGGAGAAATGTTTTGGCAGATGTGATGGGAAGAGATGAAGTGACTGTGAGGGGCTCCATGGAGTTGGGGGTGGGAATCAAAATGTGATGGATAACTTCCACCGCTAGCAGAAAACACCCTGGACCATGTGTGTGTTAGCTTGGGGTAGTGGACACGAGAGGAGGATTCTTACCCTGGGAATTAATAGATGAAAGTCGGTGCCATCGTATCACAGCTACAGGACTTCAGCCAGCCGAAAAGAGCAGAGTCTGTTTGTCTGACGACTGAAGCGCAGGTGGCATCGCTAACCAACATTTCAAATGACAGTCTGTACGGATATATTTTTTATCACAAGTTATGGAAGTGCTTTGTAACGTTCTCATAACCCAATATGTTCAATATAACCCAACTCTTGTTAGTACTGTGCGCTCATTGTTGCTGTTGTTGTGTTTTGAAAGGAGAGAAGAGGTTGGATGGAAAGCATGGATCTGAAAACATAAACCAGAGATCAACCAAGACTCATTTCAGAAACCAAAAGCATGCATTATGGATTAATCCTATCTAGAACAATCTGTTTTCCAGTATGGAAGGAGATAACAGAGAGGGAATGGGTGCACTTTCTTCCTTTCTTTCTCACAGCTCTCTATCAAAACACCACTGTGAAACTTTAGGCCCACTCTTTGAATGGCTCTGGCATTTTGAATTCTGCTCCAGCCACTAATTGTCTCCAGATTCAGAAGGCAAAACAACCTTTGCCTTAGCTGTGTGCCAAACACATAGAGAAGTGGTCCAGAACTCTGTAATGAGAGTCTGACTCAAAACTTAATGCTGTCTGTCGTCGGCATTGTAGTGTCTAACGGGAATAAACATACAAATATTAAACCAATTTAGCGCCTTATTTGTGTGCCAAATATGTTCTGTGTACAACATCAGTTAAATGTTTGAGACAGTTCATGTTGAGGGATTCAAAGACATTTTCTATTGTCTTATAAACGGTAGAAAAAGTACTTGAAATTATTTATTTTGTTAAAATTTCTGTATGACACCAAAAACTGACTTTTTAAGACAGGTGTATTTAAATGTATGGCTTATGTTGTGTTTCTTAGTGGAAATTGTGTCCATTCCATTCATCCAGCTTAGTTCATCTCAGATTAAAAAAAGTTTTATTAATCAATTAGGAAAATAATATGCTATTTTTTTGCTCTTGAGTGTGCAGAACTGCGTCTATAGTATTGTTTACATGTTGTGTAAGAAATAAAAACATGTAGTTTCTCGTACAACAACAAGGACAGATTATCCACGGCTAGTAGACGACGCATTGAGGAATAATTCTAATTCATTTTAAGCCTTCATTGGGCTGTAATAGCAGCAGATCATCTGTTATTAGTCTCACTGCTCCATGACAGCTTCTTGTGTTTGTGAGTCCCATGTATCCGTTTGATGCCTGTATGCAATGTTTACCTTATTGCAGCTTCCAGTGTGATTTGACTGCCTGCTGACAGTTTGTTTAGAGTTGGGTCTCAGTGTGAAAGACCATAATCAGGATATCTTTTGGTCTGTGATAGATTAAGTGAGTGACTCGTTTGAGATTTTTCCATTTCATCTTATTCATAAAAGGAAATTCTGTTTCTTTTGTTGCAAGAATTCAGAACAGCCCATAAATATTGGAAATCAAGAATATTCTTGATACTCAGCAACGAGAAGGAAAAGCAAGACAGCTGTTTTTTGTTGTGGTTTGCCGATATGAGCAGACTCCTTTAAACATAAATGATCGTTTGATGCTTCTCCAACAATGTTAAAGTTTTATTCAGTTTGTTTGTCTTGTGATTTTTTTTCATACCCTTGTTTATGACACAGGGATGCTCTGTACCTTAAAGGTGAGTGAAGGGCAGATTCTTCACAGAGGAGAATGTCTTGTTTCCTGTCCAAATGATGTTAGTTTCAAGATGCGCCACTTCACTGAGATACAGACTTTTTCTATCACATTGTGTAACTTAAGTGACTCGGAGGGCAAATAAACAAGCCGAGTGCTGCTTATCCATGATTAGTGAAACATGTTCGCTCTGTGCGCCCAGGTTCATTCCTTAACTTTTAAAAACAGGTACAGATTCTGGGTTGCTTTTAGTGTCAGAGTTAAATGATGTCTGTTAGTGACAGGTAGAGCAAGTGGGCAGGAGATATCGGATTTCTGCCAGTTTGTCTCACTCTGTTAGACGTGTACAGGGGTTATTATGGCTCTACAAGAGGTCATGAGAAGGTCATTTTAGAGGATGGCAGGTCATAGAGAGGTACTGAAGGGGCTCTGAGTCAGAAGTTTGAACTAGTGGCTCCCTGTGATTCATTTTCTGCTCTGGTGGGATCCATTTCAGAGTTCATTCGCCTCAGAAGGGAAACAGATGTCTGTCATGAAATAACAGGCTTTTAAATGATTGAAAGGAATTTATGGAATCTAACACACAAGGCTTATATTTAACAATAAGTTTCTGACTGAAGTGTTTTGGGCTAATAATATAGCATGGTCATCAAATGTACTGTTCCCTCATCAGACGGAGTATTAACTTTAAATGCCGGGAAGTGATAATCCCGGCATTTAAATTGTGTATGTCTTCACATAATTGTGTATGTCTTCATAAATTGCAATGCATAAAATAACATTCCAAGGAAGTCGTTCATAAAGCACAGCATGAGCTTGTGTTTTTTTTAAGAACTCTTTGATACAAACTAATAAATGAATGCATAAACTTAGGCTTCAGACATTTAGTGTCTAATATCCCGTACAAATTAAATGTGTAGCTTAAAAGTTTGGATAAATATGTTAATAGTGTGGCAAAAACATGAAGTGTTTGCTGAAGAAGTGAAAGGTTCCTCACTCTAACTCTGGGGCAGATACAGACAAAACAAACCCCACAAGCATATTGTGGATTTTCACAAATAAACATGGGTGCTATTCACTGCAGTGAAGAATTTATTCCTCAGAAAAGATGCAACAGGGATGTTAAAATGTGTGGCTGCAGAGCTGCGGGGGGGAGATGAGGATGAGGACGGAAGGTAGATGAAGATGCAGGAGGGATAAAATGTGTATTTTCTCACATTCCTAACCTTGATAATCCCAGAATGACAGCTGCTGTAAGTGAGATGCAAGTGTCAAGTTCACATTATCTGTGTGACATATCGTCTCTTACAGAGGAAGCAAATAATAAATGATCTGATTTTTATTTATTAAAATTAGTATTTAAAGCTGCTTGGAAAGTTACATGATATAAAATTTTCACTCAATGGAGAAAGATGCTATAAATCCAAGACGTGTTGGGGCTGGATAATAAAACAACGAAGCAGATTTGTAACATTTTTGGCCTAAACAGGCACTGGAACATGGATTTTGTTTGCCTAAAGGTGCTGAAGGACAATTTTTAACAAACCAAAGCTGCATATTGTTCTGTTATTACGACTCAAGAAAGTTATGCAATCTTGAGAAATTCAAGAAATTCAAACTTCACATTTTGATATAAACTCTTGGGGTGGGAACAAAACTAAGACTAAAAATACATCTTCAATTTATACAAAGGACAAACTGTAAAGAGGTTAAGAGGTCAACATGAATTAAGCTATTGCATCTTTCATGCATCTGTATATTTAAATCTATATTAATGTGCTTGCTCATTTAAATAAACACACATGCACCCGCCCACGCCCACACACACACACACGCATACACACCCACGCACACACACACACACACACTGTGATGCAGCATAGGTGTGAAGCAGAAGTGCAGAGCTGGAAAGCATTTTCTCAAGTTTCACATGAATATTTTAACCGTCTTTCACCTCTCACGCAACAACATGCAGGCGATTCTTTTCATTTACTGCAACAAAGTGGGTCAAAAATATTGTCAGTACATTCAGAATTAATGATTAAATCACATCAGAAAAAAAATCAAGCAGTTACACGTTGCTTTAATTATTGATAAAAAGTCCAGATGCTCCTTTTCTTTTGATCCTTCTCAGTTGTATTTCACTTCTGTGACGATACTTTCAGTATGGCAAAATGTAAAATCCGTGCAAAATTCAAAACATTCTTTCAGGAAGGTTTTTTTTTCTTTTTCGCTCAATGCACCAGATGCTATGATATAATGCTGAGTATTCCCTGCTTTCTCTCACATAAAATCTGTGCATATTCCATCTGAGTGGAACAGGGGCTTTACTGACAGGTGGAAGATCTGCAGCTGATGGTCCAGACTAGAGGTTTGGTGACAGTACCAGTTGATGATCAGTGCAACAACCTCACTTTAATCCCCCTGGCCGCTGCTTTCTGTTGCAGAGACAGCACTACAGGGTGTTTTTGTGGCAGTGAACTGTCAGGGGTAGGAACAAAATGCTTTCATGATGTAAGAATCTTTGATTGTACAAAGTTGTCAGATCTTTGAGCTCTTTTGTTAAAACAAGAAAGAGACGAGATGGATTTTTGTCTTGTAATGTCATCATGTCTTTTCTGGGCTACTTCTTGATGGTTTTGTTTTTACCCTTTGTGGATTATACTGACATCATATAGCTTAAGTAATACTGCCAGACACTGTGTTTCAGTGGTGCCTCAGAAAGCCTCTTTGTAGACATCTTATGAACAAACATGTTGAAACATTTGGTTATCATGCTGGTATCAACTCAACAAATCCAGGCAAACATGTTCATGTGGATGTTTTTTTTTCCTGTTATGACGAATGTCAACATAAAATGACTTCTCATTGCTAAAGAAAGTGTGGCACCTTTTCTGTTTTTCTTCTTTAAAATACTGTGAAAATATTATTGTCCCCTTTCATATTTCAGCTCTTTTATGTTCAACTTTTGGGTATTTATACAAAACGTGATCAGCATTGATTTTGGCCTTGGAACGCTCTAATGGATGTAATTTTTTTCCTGTCGCTTTCCTTTTGTGAGATCTGAAATATTGATCTTAAGAGAAGAAAGTGAGGCCGTTAGGTGAAGGACCCACATTGAAAAAACAGACTTCTTGAAAACAGAAGCAGTTTGAAATGAAGGCAGAGTGCAGCGCAGCCTATTCTGACTTGGCAATTGCAACTAAACTTGACAAACTTGAACTTGAAAAGACCAACCAAGACAGCTGAGGAAGATGACGGATGGTCAAAGAGTAAACAAGCCAAGAGACATATGTAACAAAGGAGGTAATGAGTGCATGTGAGACAGGTGTGCTGATTAGTAATCATGATCAGGTGAGATAGGAAAGGAGAACAACACATCTGCCCATCCATTTTCTATACCTGCTTATTCCTCGCAGGTGTTGCCTGTGTCCAGTAAATGAGGAAAAGGAAAATACGTCAGGTGTAACACAGACGATCATGTTTAAACATACTCTGACCTGAGGGTTGTTTAGATTAGCTATTCAACTGAACATGCGTGTTTCTTTGTGTGTAGTATGGCTGGATGACGTAGTATCTCAGAAAACCGAAAACAAAGCAAACAAAAAACAAAAAGCATCAACAGGAAAAGCATGCAAAAGACTTCAGTCTTGGATTCAAGGCCGGGACCCCTAATGCATGAACACTTTTCACAAAATAAGAAGTCAAAATCAAAACATACTGTTAACAAACCTAAAGCTTCTACAGTGTGTCATTTTCAAAGAAGTTCACCAATGCAAAAGCTTCCTTCTAAATAATATCAACAACACTGTGATATTAAAACTTATTAAAACTCTTAATTTTTGATCAAATTTTCTGGAGACAAATTAATCTGAGAAGGTACGTTTTGTAACATTTACAGTTTCCTCAATGAAGAACTCATTGCTTTAATAACCCATAATATTTGACTGTTAAACAGACAATATAAAACAAATTATTAGTTGATACTTTATTTTACTTTCTTTTTCACTAGACTGCAAATCTAAAAACAAACACAAAGGAGGTGAAAATGCACACGAGACTTCTCTTTGTGAAACAACAATGTGTCAACTAATCCAGTTCTCTCAGTATTTAGCACCTGCCTGGAACATCATCCCTTCACTGTCAAACAGAGAAACTCTAGCCTTCATTACAAGCTCTTCTGTCACCATGAACAAAGGAACAGAAGACTCATCTGAAACCGACACTACGCTACGCATTGACTGGCTCTCATGGTTTCCTCCATAGTCACCTATTGACTGGAGCAATAGGTGACAGTATTGTGATTTATCCTTTCAGTATTGGCCCCAGTAGCAGCCGACACTTGGAATGAAGTTTTATTGTACTGATAGTTCTACTGTGAGCTAGTTCTGCTAGATCATAGCTCATCCTCTGAGGGAGTTCGTAAACAAGGAACAAAGAAACACACAAAAAAAGAAATGGACATAAGGGATGGAAGAGAGAAAGGAGGAAAATGTGGACAAAAATAAGGAAAAATGGGAGGACACAAAAAAGAAAAGTACAGAGGGAAAGACATAAAACATTTGACATAAAAAATAAAGGCTGGAAAGATTTTGTAATCTTTTCCATGGTTAACTAGACCAGGGTAATCGGTCTAGCCTTTTCTACAGGAACTCTGCAATAATTATGATTGGATTAATACATTTTCAGACCTGCTCTTACTTACTTACTTATTAATAGCTTATGTAAAACCTTGCCTCTTCAATAAAAGCTGAAATCCTACAGTAAATCCTTTGCATCAAATATTTGAGAAAAAACAACTTGCTTACTAAATGTAAGCAAGTTACATTTAGATTGTGACAGTATTGCTTCGTTGTTACTGCCTCTGAAAACATAGCACCTCAGGTCTGTATTTCTAGACTTATTTTATAGACCTGTTCTTTATATTAAGTTTAATTCAATAATACAATATTAATCCTAAATGGAAATTAGATGTCATAAGAATTACAATTATAATAATCTGAATAAACCTCTGGCTGAATCACTGTTGTTGAAATAATATGTTGCAATGAAGATAATGTTAAGAAGACAATATCATTATTACTGCTTAATAATAATAATAATAATAATAATAATAATAATAATAATAATAATAATAATAATAATAATAATAATAAAGATAAATATTATACCATATTATAATATTTCGTAGTCATGTGAAAGAAATGAAATGAAACAATATTCAAATATGATTATAAGATGCCTTTCCATTAAGCCTCTACCATAACTGTGTTTCTAAATTGTCTAGCTAGCTGATATCAACATCTGGATGTCTTAAACTTTCTCAGTTAAATCTTGGTTAAAATGATATTCTGGTTTTGACAGAATCTTCCCGTACTTTGGCTTTCTAGAACATGCAATAAGATTGTCTTCTGAAACTGAGACATTAGGTGACATTTTGGACTGATAGTTGACAAAAAGACACATTGAGTGCATTGACTCCAGCTATTTTCGCCTAACAAGCACATCCTCTGTTAACCTTCCTGCAGTAAGAAGCTGTAATTTATGAATGCTTGAATAATCTCACTCTCTGTTTATCCGCTTAAGCCAACACTCTGTTTCTCATTAACAGGTGACCCAGAACTTGCTCTTAGACATCTCTCCAAAATCCCATTTCACTATTATATTACCCTTCCACTTCCTTCTGTCTTATCTATAGTCATAAACAATCAGACCCCAGCTTTTAACTTCTTCCACTCCTTCTAAGCTCTTAAGGTCTGGACGCTCCGGCCTCCTGCGTGTTTTATATCAGACATGAAGATCCACCTTGTTTCAAAGTGTTTTGTGTCATTAGTAAATGTTGGTTTAAATACATTTGAAACTGATGTTTTTTTCCTGTAACACTTGCTAGTGTGATACATGTCAGTAAAAGTTCCTCATCTGTAATTTTATTTCTGACTAAATTTTTAACTTCTTTCTGTGGTTGTTATATTGTTAAATGTTATACTCTCTTGTTTTTGTTGTACTTCTCTGTATTTTGTTATATGTCCATGTCTAGCCAAAGATTATGGAAGCATAAGTCATATTCATGCACATCACAGTTCCAAAGTGTTGCAAAGATGTTTTTAAGATTTGACTGTTTGCACCCTGATACAATGTGGTAAATAAATTCAAAATGCATTGCTACTGAAATGAACTCTTGTAAAAGAAACAACTATTTCCATTATGTCCTCCTTTCCCTGTACTTCATGCTGCAACATTCCAACAGGTGATCTATCTTTATGGAGACACTGTATGAACAATAAGAGCAGAAAAAAGAACAAATTGTGAGCATCTTCAGTATTTTCTTCACAATTTAGTTTGGGCTTCTGATTTGACAGACGTAGGTTCTTATCCAAGATTCAGAGATTTTCTTAATAACAATACTTGACTCTATAACAATATTTTAAAAATGTGTTTAGATTGTACAGATTGAAATGATAGGTTTGTTAATATAATAATTTAATATATAATAAACTTAAAATGCAGGAAGACAGCTATGCCTAAAATCATGAATGCATCCCTGCTCTGACTGCTTTGATGGGTTTTTCTGTAAATTATGGTGAAAAATGAACAGCAGAATAGATAATGCAATTAAAGGGATGGAAAACTACTTGTTGGGCTGAGTTGGTCACTGAAGTTGTTTTGACTCAAAGCTATGGAGCCAGCAGACGGAAATGTGAGAGAGCAACTGCAGATCAAGTACCACACACATTATTGAAGTGAGAGACAGCTCCAGTTCCAACATTGTTGTCTTCATTGTCATCTCTGGATGTTTTCCACATTTTCACCAGGCCGACTTCAAATTTTCCCTCCTTTCTCCTCCAACATCAGGTCTTAACTTCGCTGCTATTTGAAATTGAAGTGCAGCTCCGTTTACAAGGAGAACATTTAGAGACTTTCCAAGGAAAGACAATCTGTCTCTACATAAAACTGTTTTTAGATGCAAGAAGAAATTAATCATTTCATGTTTCAGTCACCCAGTTTGAAAAAAAAATCTGAAAACTGGCTAATCAACTTAACCCAAGATTAAGATAAATGATCAAATAATGTAAACATAATCAATTTTAATGTAAACTTATACAATTTTTTCCAATTGTATAAGTTTTTCATGTTGTATTTCATACAAAACTGGTAATTTAGTGCACTTAAGAGCTGCTGTTTACTGATTACCTACATGGAGTTGGCAGATAATTTGAATACAGAAGCAGCAAAAGCTCAGGACAAGAAAAACTTCAATTTGTAATTATCTTTCAGAAAAAATTGTGATTGTTCTCTTTTTCATCCATCATTTGAAAATGGCAACTAGGACACACATTCTGCACATTCATTGTATTTTTTCCAGATCTAATCAGTGAAAAAAAAAAAATAATAAGAAAACAGACAAACCAACCGTTGATTTGATTAGTTTCATTCTATGGAAAAATAAATGGCAAAAAAAATAAAAATAAAAAAAAAAACCTTTTCTGTCGTATTACCGCAAAAGAAATGTTTGGAGTTTGATACACAAACTGCTGGGACTTTTAGTGGAGCCATGTGCTTTGGTCAAGTTTGACTAAACTTTTTTAAACATGTGGCTTTAAGCAAACGCTTTATTTGGGTTTGTCTGAAAGAAAGAAAGAAAATGTGAAACAGCACAGGAGTAGGAATAGTTTCACCAAATCGTACATTTGATTCCACTGAGTAATACAACGAAGCATCGCTACTCTAACCTGAACATGATTTCTTGATGCTTTACCCACTGCGAGTAACTTTACTGAAGGTAGAACAGGCATGAAATGAAAAATGTATGAGACACAAACATGTCATATAGTTTATGTAAAAGCAAGATTTCTGGAGTGTAAACAAGCTTTGTTGTCTTAATGTTAGTTTCTATCTGCTTAATCTGTTGTACCATTTGGAAATGAATTATATGGAAGCAAGTGGAATAATTTACCCTGTTCTACAGTAAATATTAGTTTAATAAGTTTTACATTGAAAGCTGCTTATTTCGAAAAGTGTTTATTCTCCTTAACATGTCATTTTGAACATGAACTTATTTCTACATTTTTTTAAATTTCAGACTCAAGCAATGGTAGGCCTATGCTTTTCTTTTAATAAGACAGACGTGCAAGACCATTTTCTTTGTTTTGAAACAATTTACAGACCCTTATTCAACAAAATTCAGACTTAAAATATTGTGTCTTTACTTTATTGCTTAACATGTAAAAGTAAATAGAAAACCCATTTCTGTGTTGTTTTAACGTGATCATTTTTCCTCCTAAATGTTAACAGACTGAAATGCAGATGATGTGACGTGTAAAGCTGCATCCATGACATTGCAGGACATCTACAACAATTCTTAAACATGTCCTCCGAATGCTTTAACTTTTGTCACGGTCTGAAATTCCTTCACGGCAATAAATAACATTTATTCCTCTATAAAAGTGTAATAAATATCAATAAGTTAAAACATTTTACATTTCATAAATTAAATGTCATATGTGACTAAAATATTCCATAGGGTATAATTGCAAGGCAGATCTTTCTTTAAGGATAAATATTAAAAACTGTAAGAGGAAATAAAGTAGAAATGAGTCATTAAAGAGAACACTTAAAGTCCGCCCCTTGCAGGAATTCATTCACAGCCACACTGCAGAAGAGTTTTCACAGTAAAAGGTGAAGGAAAACACCACTAAACACCTTGTTCTGAATGAAACAAATTCAGTCACCAGATCCTTCTACACACATCCACATTTCCTGGCGGAGTGTTTCCTCACAGTGTGGTAAATAAGGTTGTCGTCCAGAAATGACAGGTCATCGTCAAACGCGATTGGGCGACAGCAGGCCTGCAGGGACGTGTCTTTGGCGGGGAGCTTCCTCTTGTTGACCAGGTTGAAGAGGATTTTGTCGTAGTTGGTTTCTGACTTCCTGCAGGGTCCAGAGCAGTACCTGAATATCATCTCCTCACTGGAGCTGTAGCCCAGGCCCAGGTCCGTCACGTTCAGGTGAATCTGTCTGAGCACGCAGCCCTGTCCTCGTCCACCTCCTCCTCGCCTTCCATTCTTCCTGCTCATTTCTTCTCCTTTATTTCCTCTTCTCCTCTCTTTGCCCTTCATCAACCTTGCTCCCTTCTTTCTCTCCCTCCTGTGACGAGACCTGAACCAGTTTTCGCTGAGGTGGGAAGAAAAGGAGGTGGAGGTGTATGAAGGCTCTGCAGAGGAACGACGGACTCTACTGACCACTATTTTGATAAAGTCTATAACATTTTTGTTACTCTGGATAAGCTCCTCCATGGTGTCTGAAACAGATGACCAAAAATGTCAGAATCACCAACATGCCCGATGCTTCACAGAACTTGTCCCTAGTTAGTTAGTAAAACTATATGCTGTGTTTTTTTGTTTGTTTGTTTTATTCAGTCGATGAATAATATAATCTATTCATGACTATCGACAAGACAGCTTTGAATTGAAATGTGGTGTAGTGAAGATATGTCAGCCATACATGGCAATCCAACCAGGAAAAGACTGTGTTGTTATTACTTTTTAAATTTCATTTTATGATTTTGCATCTTTCATTTCATTTGCTTTCTTGTGTTCACACTGGACCTTCCAAGTTAGGCTGCCTTTTCATTCTCTTTTTGTCATTTTTGTCTTTTAGTCCCATCAGTGTCCATCAGTGGTTGCCAGATCGTCTGTCCACTCCATGCTGTTTAGCCTCCAAGGATTCCCTCTTGTTACCACCCCACGACTCCCCACACTCTTTGGACTTTTTCTGTTACTTGTGCTGCCTAAGCTTGTTGATTTTACAGTTTGTGATGTTCTTCAAAACATCTAGCCATGATACGTCATGTGAGTAAGAGCCTTGATAAAGATCTTTGAGATCACATATGTTCAGTGGGCAATATGTGAGTACAATTTAAAAATGAGATTCAATAATACAAATTAAAGTGATTACTTCATTTGAAATGTTTTGGTCAAAATGATATTTAAATTGTTTTCAAAAGTGGATGGATATTTAATTATCAAAGACTTAAAAGCATTAAATAAGCAATCACACATATGCCACTTTTAAAAAGAACTGAAAAAAGAAGCCTTAAGAGTCTTGATCCAAGATCTCATTCCTTTCAGCGAGCCTTTTAACCTACTGACCTACACAAATATGGTCCACAGTCTGCAGGGAAGGTTTTCCTCTTGCAGACTTCAAACTTCAAAAATGTCAGCTAATTTATCGCTACGATTCATCCACAGAGCTATATTTTTTAATCGATTCACAGTGCAAAAGGTGCAGCGAGCTTTGTCATAATTACAGTTAATGTTGTTTGATCTTGTACAAATAGGTTTTTGTCATGTATTTCTAACCTGAGAACATCTTTTAACAAGATAACAATTCGGGACATAAATGTCAAAAATGCACGCATGAAGCATAGAAACAGGTTAATCCTGTTGTTTGTTGGAATACATCTGATGAGAATTAAATTTAGTGAACAAATCCATTTTAAATAAAACTTAGTGAAGTGTGAATGGTTCTGTTTTTAAAGTCGCAGCATGACTAATTACTTTAAATGTTTTCAATACCCTACTTATAACAGAGATGTTTATGATTTAAGGGACAATTAGAATTATGAACACTGATCGAATTTAATATTTCGACAAAACAAACAGTTTTTGTAGAACTTTTAGCTCTTACATTTGTCTCCTGTGTCCAGTTCGCCTGATGTCCCTGCAGGGCGCATGTCCGGGGAGAGAAGGGATGGACGGATCAGAACCGGCGGAGCCTCCAGCGGACTCTCCGGCTGCTGTCGGCTTCGGAGCAGCGAGCTGGGCCTCACTGCACTGAGCAGAATCAAACAAGTGGTCAGGCTATCCCATAACTTCATGGTCCACCTTAGTCCGACTGAAGGACATGGCGCGATACGCACTCAAATGGTATCAGTACAAAAAGAAAAGAAGCGGGGACGGGGGGGATGTTGAAAGTGATGCAGAAGAAGAGACTGGTGTATCCGGAACACCAAGTTTCTTCTGAGCTTGTCTGCCACATAAATGAGAAAAACACGCTGGGCAGAGGTTTGCAATGAGCAGGCGGATCTTTCTCAGAGAGTTCCAGCTGATTTCAGTCCATCCCATTGAACATCGATCCAGATCGAGCTGCTGGCTGACTGCGAACAGAAGCAGAGGAGATGTGGAGAGGTGCTGACGTCTAGCGGTCCTTCACACGCTCTGTGTCGGTTTCCTCCTCCCCACGCAGACTACCCGGAGGGCTGGCGCGCACATCCAAGGCTGACCCTGGGATCCAGAGCCGGTTCTGGTTGTGGAGTTATGTTTTGAGAAAGTTTCAGTGTGTGTGTTCAGATGGCCGAAAGGGAGAGCGAGGTTTCACACTTTCCACCGGATTCCCCGTCCCGACTCTTCAGATTTTGGCGCGCGCGTTGAAACGTGTTTGTAATAAGCCAGTAAAAACAGAAGAGGTTTCCAGATGACACGCCAAGATTCATAATCCCTGTTAATTAATGACTGTCTGGATTTTTATCCATTTAAAAAAACAAAGCAAACCTTATGGCTGCAATGTTTTAGGCCTGCTTTTAAGACGTGAGATAATCAATGCACAAAATAAAGTGAATGTTGAAAGAGAATGTTGCAACTTAAAGAAATAAATATACTACAGACATAGACTTAAAACCATTAAGACTGTGGAACAGTCAGGAGAGATACTTTAACTATTAGATGAGCTCATGGGGACCTTCCAATTTCAGTTCAAGAATTTAAAAACTGTCTAAAAACAGCAAGAAAATTAGATCTTGAGTGAGATTGGTGCTAACAGAATATCTTTATTTTTAATAGGTTTCTTGTCTTTATCAATTGGAATGTTTCAAAATAATGACAGATGACATTAGAAATCCAAGACATGATTTGGCAAAAGCAACAAGTTTCCAAGGCAGGTATAGGTTATGAATGGATCATTGAATGTTGTAAAAAGCATTTCCCCCCCCCCCCATTGCAGCGTTTGGGCAGTAATCAACACCATGTGCTGCTGCTGCTGTGGCCCGAGGGTGAGAGTGATCAGACTACAGGAGCTGTGAGCGTTGATGTTGTCCACTTCCTTAAACCATATGGAGTTGACCGGTGTTAAGAGAAGGTCAGCAACAGTTTAAGAAAGTTAAACATTTACTTCAGGTTATTGTCCTGTAAGAGTCTAATTGGATCCCTGAAACAGTACAAAAGAACTATAAGAGAAAAAAATAAATTTGGCAGAGCAGTAAATTTTCAGAAAACATTTCTGTAAGTGTGTGGAAATACTTTTGTGGGATAAGTGGGGCATTTTCTGAAAAATAAAGTCTGATTTTCAGATATTTCACATTGAAATTCATGTGATCTGTGACAGTGTTAGAGATATGACACCATCAGTGAACACAGTTTATTTCTCCTTTTTTCATTGATGAGAGTGACAGTGACCACAGCAGACAACATCCTATTATACAACATAATTATCTTTACACATAAATCCCTCCATCCACAGAACCCCTTATTATCCTATAATGTTAAAAATACTGGTTTGATATTTCAATGCAAGTATTGAGAATTTCTGTATCACAGAAGATCCATTTCTCTGTGTTTGTTTTTCAGTATCTGTTCTTACTGTATATGTTTTTATTTCTCCAGGAGAGGGAACCATTGAGTTTCATTTGTGGGGACAAATGATCATTTCTTCAGCCACTCAGTTTCCTGAGATCCCAAACTGTGTATTTCCACTTAGAGGTATCACAACTACCAGGATAATTAATGGAATGTATGTCACGCCACAGAGGTCTTTGGGACATGAACCTACAGTGCTGACAATGAAAGATTATGTTTTGTGACGCTTCAAACAATTATCTTAAAGATCAGACATTTGAGATCTACTCTAAATGTGATTTTATACAAGACTAAATGCAACTTTTATCAGTTAATTATGTTACTGCATGTGTATTGTGACACAGGGCATACTGACTATTGTCATCTCCATGATATGAGGTGCATCTTCTTGAAAAAATATAAAAGGAAAACATATTGTTTTTGGTTTTAAGACTGAGCCTGATAATTGGCAAGATGTTTATTTGTTGAATATTTGATGTGTAAAATGGGATACGATGGCCAGCATCTGCATTACTTGGAGACCTGAGATCCTGAGAGTAGAATTTTTTTTAATCTTGACTATTATTATTATTATTATTATTATTATTATTATTATTATTATTATTATTATTATTATTATTATTATTATTATTATTATTATTATTATTATTATTATTATTATTATTAAGCCCTGAGAGTATCATGGTATTATAAGTAATTCTACATTTTGACAGGATTATTTATGGAGCTGTCAGTGGTTTCTATTATGTGACAGTTTTCCCCAAAGATGAAAGTCATTATTGAAAACAGAGTGAAAGGCAACATTTTATTGAATGTAGTCAAAGCTTCCATCAGCTGCAGTCCTCAGGGGAAACATGAGGAAGACAAGCATTTTGTGAAATCTGAAAACAGTTCTGAAAACCCAGACATTTTTCACGGTGACATTTATTGTGCTTTTTAACTGCTTTCATATGTCCGACTGCTGGCCTCAAGAGTTGTGCACTTTCTAAGTTGGCGAAATTTTTACCTTGATCATTTACCTTTTAATAAACTGATTTCACGAAGGTCTTCTGTCAGCTGTGGTTTACTTATCTCAGTTTTATGTAGACGTTAGTGCACCAATGGTAGAAGTCAAGAGACTGTCTTATAAATTCTTCCATTTATTGTGTACCAAAGAAAATTATGAGAAATGTTTTAAAAATTACAAAACAAAGTGCAATAACACAAGTTGAATTGATTTTTATTGAAAACAACAAATCAAAAGTGAGTAACATTATTTAAAACACAAAAATATTAAAACATGGTTAAATCAAGATCTCCTTAAAGGTCTCACTAAATATTGAGTATGTTATGTATTTATTAATTAGTAATATGTTAATATATGTTACTTAGACAGACACTGTCAAGACAAGATTACCAGGCTTAATTATAGCAACATCAGCTTTCTTGCTGTGGTGTAGTGATGCTAAAATTATTTTGTGGATCTATTCCTATTTAGAGTCTTATGTTGGAATATTAATATCTACCCAGTAATGGAGGACGTCACTAAACCGAGGTATTACATGGCTTTATACAGCTATGCTCTATTGAATGAGCAGATGACTAAGTTTTGTTACAAACTTCTAAAAAAACAAGAGCCTTTGGTCTACATGTGGAGAGGAAAGGAATTATAGTTATATGTGAAATTAAATAAAGGACTATGGTAGCTTTTGTAAGAATTATTGGCAGGAGAAGAAGCTTTATTTTGTTACAAGTCTTAACTAAAAAAGCTCTTATGACAATTTATGTGATCAGCC
Organism: Gambusia affinis; assembly: GCF_019740435.1. NCBI lineage: Eukaryota > Metazoa > Chordata > Actinopteri > Cyprinodontiformes > Poeciliidae > Gambusia > Gambusia affinis. The sequence continues at coordinate 21,621,553 of NC_057870.1, forward strand.
TGTTAAACAGAAAAAAGGACAGTCTAAATTATATCAGGGATTTTCAGCACAGATTCACAAAAGAAACACAAAACCTAAGAACAAATACTTAATGATTTCATATGTTAAGTACGTTTCCTACTTTCTTTCTTTGTTAGAAATGTATGTCTTAAATTTAAATCACATTTGTCCTGAAAAGGTCAAACAAGATGGCAAACTTGTATTTTTTTCCCTTGCCGGAAGACGGTTTAAAAATAGACCGGAGCTTTTCATAAATGTCACTGTGAAACTCTTACAACTAGAATAAGAGTTTTTCTCCAGAGTTTCAGAGTGAATCTAACTTAGTAGTTTAAAGATCAAGAGGGTGCAACTGGGCTGTTCTTCATTTTCAGAGGTCACTGCAACATAACCTCTGAACTTTTACAGCTCTGTACTTATTCCTTTTAGTTGAGTAATATTATTTTGAAGTAATACTGCTTTTATTTGAGTACAGCTTCTGGCTACTCACCTACAGTTACTTCATTAAATAAAGAGCACTTGCCACATCAACGTGCACCAAATACGAACACACCGTTGCATCTTGTGCTATAGTGAGGATTCTTGTTTCTACATGTGATTTGTTGTTGTAATGTGATTTTCAGTTTTCTACATCTGGAGGTCAAGTCAATATATGGCAATTAGTAAAATTTCAAAAGCTTTCGAAAAGCGTCATGTTCTATAGATGTGTTTCATTTGTCTGTCTTAATCCTCTAAATTTAGTGAACCTGTGCAGAACACACTTCGTGGATGGAGATTAAGATAAAAGCATTTTGTTTAAATAATGTGTTATGTGATGATCACATTATTTAGTTCTTCTTTTCAATGCAGATGGAATATTTCTCACTCAGAAAAAAAAGTTGAACTGAGAGCACAGGAAAATAAAACTGATAATGGGAGTATGGTGCAAGGGTAAGACGTGCAGCTCATTTATGAAGGTCTGACAGGTTCCATGCGGTCGTCACAGGTTCGAGTCCCAGTCAGATTTCATTGCCGCATGTTTTCAGTTTCTCTCACAGCCTACTGTACTGTCTGACAGCTGTCCAATAAAGACCACTAGAGCCAACAAACCTTTAAAAATTTAAAATGGGATGACAAAACTGGCGTCATTGCTGTGTATACGTTTCCATTGACAAAAGGCAAGGTGAACAGCATACTAATTTAAAAGTCTGGCCTGTATTGTGATTTGGGGCGTGAATTTTCTGGGTATGCTGGATGGACCGTTGTTTACCTCTGCTTCCAGTGACAGGAAGGCGTTTGTGAGGCAGATTGCTCTCAGCTGTGAGAGCAATCTTCTCATCCTTTGCCTGAGTTCACAAGATGCTGCCTGATGATCAGTTGATGACTATCAACTTGTTTGGTAGAACAGAATTCACCTTCAAGTAAACTTGAATGCTTCTGTCTTGAACGTCTCTTCAAATTTATTCTGGAGGATACCCACTCTGATTGGCCTCCTGCATCCTCAAGACCCAGGTTGTCAAAGAATCTCCACATCAGACGTACCAGCTGTCAACAAACTCTTGCACAGCTGCATTCTCCATCGGATTGCCAACCTGAACCAACAGGATCTTCTCCCTTCTGCAATCCTACTTCTTTTAAGTTCGTAATCCAGCTGCATTTTCATTCCTCTGAACATTCCTCAGAAATGTTCATCTTCTCTCCTGACCCTTGCTAATATTTCTTCTTCTCCTTCGTCCAGGTAAACCAAGAGCTAGTGTGGAACAGGACACCTTGATTTGTTTCAGTTTTGCCACAAAGGTAAAAGGCTGAGTCTGAAAAAAAAACTTTAATTTTTGCTTTAAATGTTTTGTACCATTTGTGTGCTTTGTTAATTGTTTGTCATTCTAAATGTGCTGGTCGATGTTTTTTTCTAAAGTACGACAACAAATTTCTCCTGTCAAGCAAACAAGGAATGTTCTAAACCTTTAGAAAGTGTTACAGCCTGCCTTGTTGAAACCTTCAAGCTATACAGCAGAAATAAAAATGTCAAAAAAGACAAAGAAACCTGGTTGACCTTTTACCGTTTTAATAATAATACAGCAATAATCTTGCTGCTTTTTATGTCTGTAGTCGGGTTGCCACTTCACAGACGATGAAGCTGGTCAGCAGAAGGAAGCACAAAGTGCTGTAAAATTTTCTTGGAGACACCTGCATTGATGACAGACTCCAAAAAAACACAGTGAAGCAACACCAACAGATAACTCGATACCACAAGACATCACTTACTGTAAAAACTTCACATTGGAGCGCAACTATTGTGCTCCTCGTTATGCATTCTCCAGACTTTGCAACCTTGATTAAGAAATGCTAAAAAAAAAAAAAAAAAGAAAAAGCACTTTTATTTGAACAGATAACTTTTTACCACTGAACAATTGATCCGCTATTTTTCTCATTGGCTCAGGGAAAATGTTTCTGATGCTGTCTTTGGCTCAGGCATCGCTCAATACAAGAAATTCAGATGCACTTGCTTCATGCGTCAATGACTCCAGCCAAAGTCCATGCCATGTGGATCTTCTCAAGTTCTCAAATGAGCTTTGCCTTCCAATCGTCTCAAGGCTGCAGTAATTGTTGTTGCTCGTCCCACTTTGTTTGACTACACTGGTATGATTCTTATGTACTGAGATGCAGTGTTGGTCCTGACATGTTACCATGGGAGACAAATAAAGATGGTTTGAATGGACTTAAATTATCAGAATTATGTAATTACATTTATAAAATTTACACACAACATTCTAATCCATTAGAATGCAATAATTATGTTTGACATAAAATGTTTGTCAAAAATTTATATTTTTTAGTCTTATTAAGGCTATTATACATATTGTCCAATAGATGATTGGGGTTTTAGAATGGTAGCCTACTGTGTCAATGAGAATAGGTGAAATAATCCAGCTCCTTCTGGCCAATTATTATGCAAAGTTACATTATGCTCAACCAACTGACAAAAAGAGGAAATTTGAGCTGGTGGTCCACCTCATTTACATTTTTTTATAGCTAATTCATATAGGATCTTATCCAAATTTCTCTGCCCTTTCTCTCATAACAGAAGTTCGAAGCACAAACTTTTCAGATCTCACTCCTGCCAAGTGATTACAACAACCGCTGTCCCGCACGCACAGCATTAATATTCAGAGTCTGTTGTTTGAGCGTCTCCCCCTGCTTCTGCGCCAAGACATGCTCTCCATCTGTGTCCAGTGCGCGGATTAGACGCTTATTATCCTCTTAGCTCTAAATGGCCCCACGTTCCTTGCACTTGGTTGTGAGGCTCATCTGCTGTCTAAGAGGCGAATCGGAGCGTGGCACGACATCGATCATGCGTAAAAATGACCGTGGCCACCATTCATCGGTGTTTGTGAGGACGAATTAGCGGCGGGATTGTCGTCCATCGTCTGTCAGAGCGCATCTCCGGGGCTCGGTCACTAGGCTGCGCGTCCGTTCATGACCCACCCCACTGATCTTTTGCAGACTGTAATCTTATCAGTGTCAAAGCGTAGCTGCCCTTTCCCCCACGGATAGATCCCGTGCGTCTTTGGAGGGCGTTTGTCTCCAAATTTTGAAGAGAGACGAGCTTTCATTTGAAACAGCTTCCCCTCCAGCTGAGCATCTACTTATTGATAAAGTTGCGCCTTTGGATATGTCATAAAATGTGGATTTGACCAAGTGAAATTATGGATCTTACATGGAAAGAGAAGCGTCTGCTATGTTTACTTTTCTTTGCTATCTGCTCTGCCAGCGTTTGCTTTGGTGCCAGAAGATCAAATGCGCGGAGAAGTGGTGAGTTCAGCTTCTACAGACTAGTTGGACTGGGAACATGAAATGTTATCCCAATGAGCATAACAATAAAATAAACTTGTAGCATGCATGGCAACGTGAGGAGGATAGCTGAGAATGGACTTTTTCTTTGTGCCACTGTCTGTATTTTTAAATGTTTTCACCTTTTATTCATGATATCACAGAAAACCGAAGGACCACTGTTTAGGAAAAAAAAAAATCACAATATATAAATCAAAACAGTTTGTTAATCTTTAAATCTTTTTATGTGTGTTCAAAGACAGCAAAACACAACTTGGTACATTCTCTATTCTAAACAAAGCCCCTTTCCTTCCACAGAACAAAACTGCATTTTTAGCAAAATTAAGTAGCTACAGCTATGCCATTGTTATTTTAATGTGTTATTTTTTTCATAACTTATGTTGTTTTTCAGTCCAGTTTACTGAGAAGAAATTTAAATGCAACCATTTCTATGGAGACTGATAAACTGTTTTGTTTTTTTTCTGGTTTTGTGTTTCAGCTTTTTGATTTAAAATCGAAGAATAAAAGTCCATTCACAAAAATACTGGGAAACGTGATGGAAACAATGAAGTAGATATTTAGAAATGTGTTTCTTTTGCTTGCAATCAAGAATGGATTTCAGAGAAAGAAAAACTATTTATCAGCTGTAAAAACATAAACAGCCACTATTCTTAGTTATAATATGCAAAAAATGTTGCAGAATAAAGATTTTTAACCAGAGAACAGTACCTGGTCTGCCAAAGACAGTTCTTTAGAGGGAGCATCTGTGTATTTATTATTCAGGTAAACAATGATCGTAATTTTAAGATGAGAAAGATCAAAGGGGTGAAGAGGTGAAATATTATTAGGGAATCAATCAGAAGCCCTCGGTCTAACTACAACCCAATCACTGCTTATACTTGATGAAGATCAGACTCAAAACAGAATTTAATCCACAAAACAAACTGAGAGCTGTTTCAGTGAACTCCCTGGAGCAGCATCACATGTGGGTTTCACTGCAGGAACAAGCATGAATGTTGCCCCGCTATCGCTTGCTACGCTGCAGCTTCTCACAATTTATTTTTTACAAATTCCCTTAGTGAACAAACAGCTAAAAGTCGGACACAACTGCTAAAAGAAAAGAAGTCACAAGACGGCTTGTGAATTAAACAATGTTAAATCTTCCTATCATCGGCACCAAGCAGGCTTCGCCTACTCAATGCGGTATTAAGTAACAAATAAATGTATTTTTTTTTCATTTCAGCCAAGCTCTTGAGTTAAGTGAATTTTTTCTCAACACCATGTTGTCTGATCTCTACATTGCTAGATTTTTAGTGTATATAGTTCAACTTCTAGTTCACTATTTTGCAAAGATTTTCGCAAGAAATAGTATAACTGCTTTTAAAGATAAAGATCTAAAGATAAGTAGATAAGTTTTAGTTAAAGGTCAATGCTAAGCTTTCTTCTGTCCATTTTTTACACTACTGTGTACATCTTGGCTGAAATCCTTACATTCCTCTTCACTCACACCCTCTTTGTATCCGTTTCTTCTTTGTTTCTTTGTCTCACTTCCTTTACTTTTCTTTCCATCATTTCCTCTTTCCCTCTCTGTCATTCCCCCTGACCACTGACTTTTTTTCACTCTCAGAGCCCTCAGGCCAATGTGGGTTGACGTTTACGTCTGCCTGTCTGCACAGTTCCCGAGTCACAGCTTAGACTGCCAAACATGCACAAGGGCTGATGTAGCTCTGCATTTATGACTGCCTGTGACATTTGTACTTGTTGTTTTTTTTCTGTCTTGATGTCTCTCAGAGCTTATTTTCATGGAGGGTGGAATGTCAGCAGGGCTCAGTGTCCACATGCATCACATCAGCCTTTGACAAAAAAGCTGGTGGTTTCAGGTTAAAATTGAATGAAGCTCCCCCCCTGAGGTGGTCTTTCTTTTTAATTCCTTGACAGCTTCATTCCCCCGTTTGAATAGACAGTTAAATTATTGATGGAATAATTCAGAAGCTTCGCTTTTTTTTACTCTTATTGTTATGCATATCTAGCGTTATGAAGTTGATAAGAGAGCCATGCATTTTAATGAACCCTCCACAACCACTTCTCGCACTAGAACTTTTGTTTGGTGAAACACAATTAAAATTTAATAAAGATAAAAACAGCTACTATTGTTTAAAACACAGCGTTTTGTTTTCATACCTTCAAACTCGTCCCATTTTGTTCTTTAAAGGAAGACAGCTGCATGCAGCTCACTGATCCTTTTCTTTTGGGGGACATAAATCTGGGAAGTAAATCTTTTCAATGTAAATATTAAGGTGGAGATATGGAAGCAAATTATTTACACTGCAGCTTTGTTTTTAGTATAAGATTACTGTTGCAAACATAAAAGCTGTATTGAGAGCTGAGTTTGCCAGATTAATAATTGACAGAGAATCAAATTTTTTTCATTTCCAAAATAACCTACTCTTTGGTTACATCCTCATACCGAATAAAATTGCTGTTTATGAATTTGTTTTTATCAAACAATAAAAATTATATGTGATACAGAATCTAGTCAGACAGGAACAAGACATTTAGAAGGTTTAGTTTTTGCTGACATCAAGATTTATGAATGTGAATAAATAATCCATCCATCCGTCCATCTGTCTGTCCATCCATGTCCATGCTCCTGAAGAAAAGGAAAACCAAAACAGTCCTCTGTCACTCTCTAGCTCAATCTGGATGAGCTTAATTTTTTTTATGGGGTTTATTCTGCTGTGTTTGGGACAAAGGTAGAATTTAGACATGTGACCTACGTATAATTTATTTAACAATACCAACTGATTTTTTGATTTACCCTGTTTCTTAAACATGATATTAAAAAAGAAACAGAAAGAAGTTTGATTAAATTGTAAAATATTCAAAAGTATTTATCACTTGTTCATAAATTTGAGGATCAATCCTGACATCTAAATAAATTTTCTTACATTTTTAAATTTAATTTTAAATTTAAAAAACATTTAGCATGAGAATTAAAATGGAATTTGTATTGAAATAATTTTTAATTACTTCTGGTTAATTTGAGTCTGAAAAACCTCAATTCTATAGGCAATATTTAATCGGGGAAAAAACACTGAGAATAAAGCCACAGATCAGGTTGACAGGATGAGAGACCAGAAAAATATTCATTCAACTGTCTCTATCATGTTTGAAGTGGACAGTGGCCTCAAAGGATTTAGAAGGGCACTTGGCAAACACAGACCAGCGGTGATTCTGAGATTATCTTCTTGATAAGACAGGAGGGCAAGTCTCAAGCCTCGCAGAGTATCGCTAGATGTAGCATGTGCTGATTAATAAACAAAATCAAAATCTGTGAAATCTTGACTGATTTGACCTTTCTTCTGTCTGTGTTTGGGGAAACAGAAATATACAGAGTTCACCTGATGGAACTACCAATCCTCGTTAAGTGATTGGGACGCTAATATCTGGAGATGATTTGTGATTCACATTAAACTATTGCTTTTATCTATAGTGAAAACATTTTTATCTTTTAAACACTTTGAACAGGCCATCCATGCTTTTATTACATCCCAACAGATATATTAACTCTTTTATACATTGGTGTTAGTTAGGTCTGCCTTGCATGACTGCAGCTTGTCCTTTGACCTGACACTAAAACTTGAACAAGCTGGTCTTGCTTCTCTCCACTGGTTTACTCTTCACTTTATAATTACCTTTAAAGTTTTATCATTGACCTATGAGGCACTGAAATTACTCGCTCCAGGGTATTTGTCTGCCCTCTTGCATTCATATGTGCCCTTTGAATCCCTTAGATCTAATAATTGCTTCTTTTTGGCTGTTCCAAGGTTTAGGCTGGTCCACAGAGATAATCAGGTCTTTGGAGTTGCAGGTCCCAAATAAAGTACTCGTTTACACTAACATCTAAAACATGTTAGTAGATATTTTAAGTTACATCTATGAATATATTTGGATGTGTCAGGCTATGACTACGTGTACACATTTAAATAGATGATGCTTAGCCTGTAGTTTCAGCTGGTCAGCGTTTCTTAAATTGGTTGGTTGTTTTCCGATGATTGTAAACGGATGAGAAATCAAGCGAACACTGTTTTGACTTTAGGTTTTAGAATAATGACTAACATGGTGCAGGTGATGTCCATTTATGATCGCTGATAATGCGTTAGTGCATGACATCCAGGTGTTTCCATTCTAACAGCAGTCGCAGTCTGCAACAGAAAATGACCAATTTAAAAATATTTAGCTACACAACTCTTGAGTTCTCAGCAATTTAAAAGCACAAAAAGCACCAAATCAATACCGTATTATATTATGTTTTTACCTATGGTCTTGTTTGTAACTGTGTAGTTAGCAGGGGAAATAAATATGTTGGTACGGGGGTGTCATCTGGCGTAGAGGTAGAACAGAGGCTATTAGCGCTCAACGCAGCTGCCCGGGGTTTGATTCCTGACCTCAGGATATTTGCTGCATGTCTTCCCCCCCTTCTCTCGCTGCCTGTTTCCTGCCTGCATACTGAAAAAAAAAGACCACTAGTGGCTGGTTAGAGTCCAATTCTTCAGGTCATCCCTCCAACCTTTCAAAGATAAAGCAACAAGCATGACCATATTATCCAGCTTATTAAAATTCAGTGTTCCCACATGTTCTTAAAATGTTAATTATGTGCTTAATTTTTCAACAAGCTTGAACGATTGCTTAATAAAAACCAGTATGCATTTTCCCAACCAGTCTCTTGAGATAAGTTATTTTTTTCTAAAGGACTTGAAGTTTACTCAAGAGCTGCAGATAAGGCTACCAGAAAAAAACAAAAAACAAACAAAAAATAACAAGGAATAAAAGCAGCAAACAACTGGAATTTTCTAAGACCAGTCTCCCACTGATAATCACCCAAATAATCTGTCAAAAATCAATCAAAATTATTAATTATTTTCTATCAATTAAATTATCTCACTTACATAAAAAGAGGGGAGATTTATTTTTTCCTTTGTTTCTCAGGAATTAAATGTATCTTGGATGAAACAAATTTAATTTAACTTTAGTTAAAGGGACAATATTATGTAAAATAGACTTTTTCAGTTGCATCATGTTATAATGTTATTCCCTCACCAAGCAGCCTTTGATTCTTGCAAAGCCTCCAATACCATCATCTGTTTCAAGACCTTTATTCTTATCCTCCGATGTAAAAGTGAGTTAAAACCTTAAACATAAACTTTTATATCTCTATCCTCTTTTACCTCAGCTTCATCAAACTCATTCTCTATCTTTATAACTGATTATCATTCCCAATTTATAAAAAAAGTCGAAAGCATTTTTCAGGCAGAGAATCTAACTCCATAAAAGAAAAGGTTTCTTTAGGTTTTGCAAAGGCAAAATGTCAAAAATAATTGTGTCTTAGCTTACAGTCTTTAAAGGCTATGGTTCTTATGCAATTCTATTTTTACCCCTCTCACAGTCATTTTAGAATCACCTTTATAAACGTACAAAGAGAAGAATATTGTTAAACTTGTGTTTCAAGCAGTTTAGCTTTCATTAGAAATAATTCCTTTAGAAATCCATTTGAAAACACATAAATAAATAAAATTAACTGTTCGTCAGTCAGAATGTGTCCTCAACAGTTCTTGAAAGCCTTGTCCCAGTAACCCATGTACTCTCCCCAGCTGTGTCTTGTTGTTTTCCTCACTGATTATGTCCATGTTTATGTTTGTACAAACCAGATCGTCTGAGTCCTCCATTAGACATCCAGCTGGAGACTCTCAATTGTAGCGCCTTCAGTGTGCGATGGAAAATGCCCCGCAGACATGTCAGCACAATCACTGGATACAAGGTAAGTGCAAACAGATTCTACACAAACGTTTAATGCAACAATTTGTTAACTGTCCACATTTTAAATACTTAATGTGTGCAGTGATCATTTAGAAATGATTTCTGATTGCTTTTATCTATCTGCCGTCCTTTGGTGGTCTCATTTTGAAGGTCCTTCTACTGAATAGAGCATCTTCAAAAAAACATACAAAAACAGCAGAAACACCTTTTGAGATCTCACAAAGGTTTTCGAGATGGAAAATAAATCAAATTTCCACAGTTTTTTTCTTGAGTGCCTGTTCATTTCTTCCTGCATGGCTGAGATTCTCTTCTCTGCGCTCTAAAGTGCCCATAAAACCATGTGTCCAGGAAGATGGCCATGAGGAAAAAGGACAAGTTATTTTTATCTTCCATGAGTTTGAATGGAACCCTTTCGTTGCCAAATGTATATTGTTATTTTTTAGGTGCAATATTGCTCTGGAAGGTGAGGTCTAATAAAATACATACTACATAAACATAAATGCATAAGTAGGATTATCTTTTTTTAAATCTTTTTTAAACCTACATCGTGCATATTTTGTACTATAGTCAGAAAGAGAATGTAAAGTGTACATTTAATGTTCGTTGCACGGTTTCTTTTCTATGATGCACCCTCTCAACCCTGGCCATGTGTTTGAGCCTTACATAACACACCAGAAGTTTCTTTCTTCCTTCCTTGAATCAACCATTAAGAAATTGTGGATAAGTGTAACTGTGGGGGCTCCGTCTTGGGCCATATGTCTGCACTAAGAGGATTAGTCAGGACACTGGCTTCCCAAGAACTTACAGAGAAGCAAGTGTGTTGCTTTGTAAGTTCAATAAAAGTCCTGTTTCTTTTTACTACACTCTTTGGGTTGGCCATAAATAAATTGTTGCTGTTCTGTCCTAATTCTGCAAAAACTAAATAATAGTAATTTTTATCTATATGTGTACTACTCAGGTCTTTTACACAGAGATGAAAAATGGCCGCCCATTTAGTACGACATCCATCATGGAGGTTCCGCTAAGTTTGGACATGCTAACCACTGTGAGTATACCCATAGAGGTATTTGTTATCTGGCATTAAAAAAGCTGGAGTCCTATTCAGCTCTTTCCCCCCTGGTTTTGCATTGGAATAAATAAATGTTTTTTTAATTGTAACAAGCATAAACACAGCAGTTTTGGATAGTCAAAAAGGACACGCAAAAGTGGGTAGAATCTCTTAAAAGTTTTCATATTTTGTGAAGTCACAGCTACAACCTTCAGAGTATTTTATAGTCATGCACACAGTAGTGCATGACTGCGAAGGGAAAGAAAAATATAGTTGGAGTCTTAAACTGATGAGAATGGCAAAGAAGGGAATTAAACATAGAAGGATTTAATAAGTTCATGATCACCTGCAGATATCGGCGATTCAGGACGTAAAATCAGATGAGCGGAAAACTTTCGGTTTTGCTCTCCGAAAGTCTTGCCTTCACGAACATAAAGACTGGACGACACACTTTCTGCTACACACACCATCTCTGTAATGAAATACTGTTGGTCTGGTGTTAAATACAAGGCAGTGCTTCTAAATATATAATGCTGAAAGAAAACCTTTTAGAGTAGAAAAAAAACTTGAGACTGGGGCAGAGGTTCATCTTTTAGCAGAACAACAACTCAAAACAAACATCCAAACCTGGAAGTAGTTTAGGTCCAAGCATACAGTCACATACACACCTAAGCAATAGGCATAACCTGTAACAAAACAAAAATGAGAAATCACATTATATTTGTTATCTTTAGATGGTGATAAGTTAAATCTGATAGTTAATTATCAACCTTTGATTAGTCTGACTATTAATATTATTATCTGTTTGGCCAAACCTTTAAAAGCCACTGAGCAGTACATCTTATTTTTGTGTCATATTTTAGTTACAGTATGTTTTAATATCATTGAATAAATCTGTGTTTTCTAACAGGGGCAATTTGATGGACAAGCCAGCTTTGTAAGTAAAATTGAGCCCATTTGTTCCTCTCCCCTAACATTTTTATCTTACAACTCCTTTAACCTGATTTCACTGTCTTTCAATAATATATCCGATATTTTTTGTGAATGTGCTCTGTAGGATGTCAACATCGGCAACCTGAAGATGAACTCTAAGTACAGAGTTAGTGTTGGAGCATACGGTTGGGCCGGGGAGGGTCGACCCAGCATGCCCAGAGACATCAGTACTGCTTCACATGGTAAGAATATGTGAGTGGAAGAAATTGGCATTTTAATAGTTTCCAATGTAGTAGCCTAAATTATGAATAAACTAAATTTAATTTGCTTTTTTTTGCCTATAGAGATGTGCATGCCTCCATCACCTCCTACTCAACCAATCGTCATGGCTGTATCGGACACAGAGTTGGCTTTATCGTGGCAGGAAGGAGAGAGTCAAGGAAGCTCCCCTGTTCTTCACTTTCTGGTGGCTTACATTAGGTCAGTCATGACTCATTCAACATTTGCAAAAATACAGTTGATCAAAATTTCAGACACATTAAAGACATCTTTGCACACAGACAAGGAGAAGTCATCTTTCTCAGTATGAACACTTTCCTCTATGTATGGATGAAATACAGAAAAAGTCTTGACAGAACAGAAATAAAAACATTACTTTGTGAACACCTTTTCTGGCTGTGGATTTTACAGAAACGAAGGGAAAAAATGTCTTTATTTTCTCATTTTTTGAGCAGTCCTGTCTCTGGATAAAAGTGGACTGTTCAAAGAGCTACCTTGTAAAAACCTGCTCCTTGAAAGGTGCATTACGTTTATTGAATTCATTGCAACATTTTGCTATCTTGCACAAGGATTTGTAAAAAGTTTCAAAACGCGACATGACTGACAGATTTTATATTCAAACACTTTTTTGCATCAAGATGCTGCTCAAGAAGTTTCTAATTGTATCTTCCAATAATTGTCTTAATCTATACCTTAATAAAAAAAAAAAAAACAGTTGCTCTTCATCATGCAGGGTGTTACATCAATCCAGGAACACAGACTTCAGAATACAAAAACCCCCAAAAAACATTGGAAACAGAACAATACAGTGTTAATCTCAGTTTGTATGGTGATTTACACACCACTCCAAACTGTGTGGAAATGTTTAGCTGGAATGGAGTTTAAATTAGCTGCAAGAATCTTGAATTTCTTTGAGGTAGAAGAGCTCTCTAGTTGGATTCTGTCAAGGAAAAACAACAAAAATGGATAAAGACACTTTTAATATTAGAGAACAATTCTCACGAGATGTTGTGCCTTCTCCAATCAGCAGTTCTCCATGATAACATCACTCTGAATGCAAAGTTCAAGTGATTATGTTAAGCATGTATTTCAGCTAATGATAGCACTTCTATCATTAGCTCCTCTATACCCAGTTAATGTGGCAAAAAAAAATATTGCTTATCATTTGATTCTCTTCTTCTGTCAGCATTCATGTTGTCACCATGAGTTCCTTCTTCATCTCATAAACCTCACAAATGTTGTTTTCCCTTAGCTCCCACTGCACACACAATAAGGCTGTGAGTGTGCAGACTGTCCTTCAGCCCACTGCATTGTAAATAATCTGTTGTGGTGGAGTGAGATCCATCAGAGCAATGACTCACCACATAGATGTCTGACGTTATCGATGGACGTCCAAAAGTCTCCCTTTTTTGGCTCAAACGGCCAACAAATCTTTGTTAGACAACGAGTGTTTTAGTTGTTCATGTTGTAAGTTTTATTACTTAGTCTTATTGTTGGTAAATGGGGCTTGCAATGGCCTCTGCTTTATGAGTCTAGTAATGTAAAGCTAAGACTGCTAATCACGTATTAGCCCTTGATCCACTGTAAGATTCTTTTAATCCAAGCCTTGGACAAGACGCGAATAAGTGCGTTTTACAAAACGACCTTTGTTACAGGGCAACTGGAAAGTATTCATAACACTTAATTTCTTTCCCACTTTAAGTTAAAGTCTCATTCCAAATTGTATTAAATTAATATCTTTCCTCGAAATTCTACACACATATATCCCATTATAGCAATGTGGGGGTAAAAAAGTGTTCTTCAAATCTATTAAGAATAGAAAACCAAGAAATCACACTAAGGCCGTACCACTGCAACCAATAGATGTGTAAATCTGATTTCTTGTTTTTTCTATTTTCTGTAAATTTATAAAACACTCTAAACCTGTTCCCCACATTGTCATAATTTGGTATTTGTAGAATTTTGAAGAAATTGATTAAAGCAATTTGGAATAAACATAACAAAATGTGGAAAAAGTGAAGCATTGTAAATACTTTCTGGAGGTACTTTAAAATCTACCTGCAGTTATCTTTATTGTGCAGATACATGTGACACAAACAAGCATCTGGTGAAAGTGGCATTAAATTTTTACATCTTTAAAATTGATTTGCTCAAACTTGAATCCAAAGCATAACTGAGAAAGGGTAAAGAGTAAGTGAAATTAAGTGGGTGGTCCCTTAAAATGTCAAATATATTTAATGGTGCATTCTTGTAAACAATGGAAGCAATTTTTTTAAATTAGCTATAAGTGTGTATTAATGGCTGGAAACCTGACATGTTCTTCAAACGCATGACTCTGGATATACAGCTCTCTTTTGTATGCATCTCTACTGGTCTGTTCAGTGTAACCACTTGTGTTTTGACACAAGAGTCAGTGGGGACATGAGGAAGAATGAATTTCTTTTTCTTTCTGTTAGCACACACACACACACTACAAAGAGGCTCCTATGTCTAGACTGTCTGTAGAGACGCTGAGGTCACAAATGAGTAACTCGGGTCTCTTTGATGATAGCCCAACCCGTAGATGAGCAATGTGTTGTTTTATATACTTAAAAAATGTGTTTTTGGTCAAATATCACAGGTGAAAAAAGGGCTGTGAAGGTGTTAAACGTGCTGTGAAACTGCAGTGCTGATGTTTGTAATGGAGAACTTATGGCTTTTGATTGTGTGACTGCAAAGAAACAAAGAAAGAGAAAGAGACAGTCTTTCACTGTGACAGTCAGACATGAATGTGTGTCTCTGTCTGGGTTTGCATGTGCTGGTATTCACTCAGAAGGGTCATCTCAGATGCAAATCCTTCTCTACATCTCCCAGCTCAAGAGATGCCTTGAGTGTTTTGCTATCGCTGAAGATGAAGAAACAATAAAAAGCTATTTATTTATTCATGCAGATAATTTCCTGCAATTTTTGTTACCATGATGAATTGAATTGAAACTACTCCAGCTCTGAGGTCAATTTCATTTTAGTAATGGAATAAAAGTGAATTATATTAAATACTTTTTTTCTCAATCATTTTTTTAGTCAGACAACAAATAAAAACAAAAAATACTGATTTTTTTCTTTCTTTATTTTCTTTTGAATTAAATCTATTCATAAATAAGAAGACAATAGAATAGAAAATAATTTTATTGTTCCAAACTGGAAAAAATCAGGTGTGCCAGAATGAAAATTAGAAAAACTGCAAATAAAATATAGAGTATTACAGTCCATAGAATAAAAAATTAAAATATAACATAAAATGTGTTGAATATTGAAAAATCAAATGCAACAATGAATGGAAAGGTAAAGTATTAAATTCAGTACTATATGTTTTTTCTTATGTTCTCTCTTATTTCTATGTAACGTTCTTTACTTCTGTGCTAGGCCAGAAATGGACACAGAGTGGACTTATATACGGGAGCCCATTGAGACCAGCTCCATGGTTTTAAAAGGACTGATACCAGAAACCGAGTACCAGTTTGTTGTAAGAGCCGTCAACATACACGGTGTAAGCCCACCCAGCCACATCAACAACCCTGTGCGAACTCTCGGTGAGTCCAGATGTCACTGTAGTAGCTGAAGTACTTCATTCTCTACCAGCTTCTGCATCAGTATGTTTTAACAACATTTTGAAGCTTCTCAGTTTTCAGTAACACTTTATTTGACAGGTTGTGAATAAGACTGTCATAACACCGTCATAAACATGACATAACACCTGACATGAATATGAGTAAGTCTTCATGAATATTTATGACTGTTGTCATAAAGTGTCATTTGGTAAATCATGACACTTTTAATACAAAGTTGACATTATTCAAAATGTCTTTGTTATGCCAACTTGACAGTAACCAAGAAATTATGATGTGACATAAATTTGTTATAAAAGTATTACTGATTAAACTTTAAAAATTATGTAGTTTTATGTTATTAAAGCTAAAGTTTAATAACATGTTTCTCATTTGTCCAGGTGAAATGTGTCTGACTTTGTTTCCAGTTCTGAAGCAAAAAACCCAGTAATAGCAGCCTACTTGCTTAATATGTCTGTAATATGTTTGCATTTATGTTTCAAAAATTTGTTGATATTCCACTAATGTCGATAAAACACATTTTCACAACGGCGGTGTTTCCATTAAATAACAAACGCAATTAAATTCACACGTGGAATAAGTTTGTCCACGTGAGAAGTCATCAAAAAACATTCTGCGCCGTCATTCTCCTGTCACTTCCTGTCATCTTCTTCGTCTTTTCTGTCAGTAGTAACATCCAGTTGTTGATCACATGTTTGGTGTGATGTGGAAAAGTGTACTTACTATTTTGTGGCTGCAGAAGGCAACAATTGGCTTTTCTAACTAACTACTCTGCAAACAGTAAGCTGAGTTAACTGTTGTCAAAAACTCATGACAAAATTGAATGCACAAACGGAGGGAATAAAGATGAAAGCTACATAAAACGGGACAAAATGAGCCATTTAGAGCGTCAAAGAGAAACACACTGACTCAAACTAAGCAATACAGAAGCATTGTTTCTCAGCAGGGGATGAAAGCGGGTTATGTCCCTGTCTCATCAGACAGGATTAAGTGTGTGATGCTAGACCCCTTCACTGTGGTTCACGTTAATAGAAATGCGAACACACGCACAGTGGGCCATGGCTGGAGGGCGCAGCAGGGGTGGGACGGAGTGACTGACTTTTCTTGGTGCTCTTTGTGGGAAGTTGTCTGTTTTAGCCAGAAAAACAGTGCAACAGTGTAAACAGGATTATACAACAGCTTAACTGCTGCACAACTGTATATCTCACTTGCTTTTTCATGTTTTAATGTAATTTGACCAATTAGCAACTCAATCTCCACATCCATTCCTCTCTAAAGGCTGATTTACATAAATCAGCCTTTGTAGTTAATGAATAAAAGACTTTTCCATTAAACTGTACACTGCCCTTAATTAATGTATGCACTGAAAACTGTTTACCATTCAGGATAAATTCATAGAACACTAATAATTAAGATAAATGAAGAATTTGAGCAGCATGGGGGCAGCAGTGTATTTCTTTTGAAGAGCTGAGTGTCGGAGGAAAACTTTAACACCGGTTGTGGTAATTGCCTCAAGAAAAGTAAATGTACATGCTTTTTGGTTTCTCTCTTTTGGTTTATGTTTCTATTGTTCGCCTTTGAAATATAATACTCTTGTCATTATTTTCTATGCCTCATTTTTGTGACAGGTTCAGTAGACATGGGCAGTGGGGATGCGGGACGCTATAACACTGATTCCAGGTATAAAGATGAAGATGGATTTGACATTGATGATTCAGATTATGATGTCTTTATTGAAGAGGTAGGTGTTATGTATTAGTAATTCAAATCCAATTAATTTTTAATTAATTCTTTTTAAAATCCAAAATAAGTCCCAAGAAAGCACAATTTATTTGAAAATACTGAAAAGTTGGAGAAAGACGTCTGACTAAACCTGCAAAGTTTGACGTCTTGTTATATTTTTAACTCGTTTATTCCCCAGTTGAAGCCATTCCCAGGTATCAGTGAGAACAACGGAAAGTCCCAACTCCGTTCACATCCTGGTCCGCCGTCTGGACGAAATGTTGTTTACCACATGAACAGCAAAGTTCCTTCAAATG
The DNA here is from genome assembly GCF_019740435.1 of Gambusia affinis. NCBI lineage: Eukaryota > Metazoa > Chordata > Actinopteri > Cyprinodontiformes > Poeciliidae > Gambusia > Gambusia affinis. The sequence goes on from NC_057870.1 coordinate 21,639,081, forward strand.
TCACCGATCAACCAGTTGATGTGACCCCCTCGTCCATATTCGCAGTCTTCACAGATCTGGTTTTTACAGTCCCTTCAGAGCGTAGCGGTACTACCAACACAACCACTACTGCTCCACCCACCACTACCAGGTAAGTGGGTTCAAATAAAGTGCATTACTTGAAGCCCGTATTTGAAACAACAACAGGGAAACATTTTTACAATTCATTATGGAGAAATGCCCTAAAAACTGGAAATAAAGCAACTTTATTCTTTTAGTACAGAGTAACCATGCTTTGTCTTCTTTCTCATTTTTGAATTGACATCAGCCCACCTTTGGCCACCACCACTTCCATCCGTGCCATCTCTCCCTGGCAGGGAGAGATACCTCGCGTCTACGACATGACTTGTGGTGACACTGTGTGTCCGCCGGACAGTTTCTGCCTCACTGATTACGAGAGCGGAGGTTCACGCTGCCACTGTAACCTGGGGCATGGAGGAGACTCTTGCTCTGAGGGTAAGAAAGTGAAACATTCCTACATTTGAACTATCTATAGGAGGAAGAAATCTTTACTTAACTGTTGGTTTAAGGAATATTGAACCCAGGCATTTACATACAATGTAGCAAAAGACATGACCATTTATCTCACTATCTGACAACAAACAGAAGTAACCCTTTTCTGTTTTAAGTTAGGTAGGAAGAACAAAATTATTTGGATTTGTTAACAGAGGTGGTGGCATCATGCGCAGAAGTCTTTTGCAGTAGAAGTGACTGGCGCACTTCAAAAAATAAATGACATTATGGAGAAAGAATACACATAGACATATTGAAGCAACATTTCAAGACATGAGACAGAACTTTAAAGCATAAGAGGATCTTCCAAACTGGCAATTGACTTAATTATGCCACCAAATTGATTACAGAATGGCTTAAAGACAACAAAGTCAACGCACAGTATGCTCAAATATCTAAGTTTAACTCTACATGTCTTCATTTTATACCTAAATATGTAAAATAAGATTTAAAAGAACCAGTAGTGAGCTCTTGCTATGCCATCTTGCCCTATGATTATAATCATTTCGAGTTGTTTTTCTTTCATCTTCCACCCATTTTTACAAATTTCATCATCGTTCTTCTTCAGCTTTGACAGTAAACTTTCCCAGGTTCCATGGCTACTCTCACATGACCTTTGAACCCCTGAAAAATTCATACCAGACCTTTCAAATCACATTAGAGTTTAAGGTAAGACATTTGGGGTTTTTTTGTACCTTAATTTTCTCTGAGTCAAGAAATATGTTTGAAACATGTTATTTCTCTTCTATAGGCCGATTCTGAGGACGGCTTGTTGCTCTACTGTGGAGAGAATGAAAATGGCCGTGGAGATTTTATGTCCTTAGCTTTGGTTCAAGGCAAACTTCACTACAGGCAAGGAGTCACACTTTGCATTACTTTGCATTATTCTGATCTTTCTGATCACTCATGGGAACAAGAATAAATAATGTGCATAATTTGTCTCCTCAGGTTCAACTGTGGCACCGGAGCTGCCCAGATAATCAGTGAGAGCCCTGTTGTTCTCGGCCAGTGGCACATCGTCACTATATTTAGAGATGGCATGAGCGGTTGGCTCCGTATGGACAATGACAACCCCATATCTGGACGCTCACAGGTAACCAGAGCACTTAAATGTTAAACATCAGAAAAGATATTGCAATGTCTAGCTTTCATACCGTGTGGCAATTTTTCAAGTACAAATAACCTCAACGTATATTATTGGTATTTTATGTGATGGACCAACATAGATAATTGTGACGTAGCTTTTACAGCTTTTAGAAAAACACATTTAAAAGAAGATATGTATCTGCTTTCTCTCCACATTTGACCTCATAACAGTTTTCTCTTGAAATCTTGGACCTTAATGACAATAAGTATGTAAAATAAATTACAACTACCATCCATGCCTGGTCATTGGGTTCTGGTTTCTATTACCAGTATATGACAGAGCAATAAAGAGACCCGGTGGACAGATAACCATGCACTAACGAACCCAGGGAGATGTAGAGACAGTTTAACCTACCACTCGTGTCTTTGAATGTGAGAGGAACAGAGGAGCAAAGAGGAGAACTTGCAAACTCCTTGCAGAAAGGTTCCTTTGAGCACCTTATGCAGAGAAATAGTGCTAATGATCTTTCAGTTACATTTATGTCTGGACTTTGACTGGGCCATTCTAACATGTAGATATGTTTGGTCTCAATCATTCCATTTTAACTCTGGCTGCATATGTTAAGTCTTTTTCCTGATGGAAGCAAATTGTTGCACACTCTTTTGTTAATTAAATATTCATGCAAGCCAGAGGTGTTAGATTTTAATTTGTAAATATTTTTTGAAAATCATGCCCTCTTTTCCATGCACTTGATAATTACAAAACTTGGTGTTTGTCTGTCATCTAAAGTACCAATACTTATCTGAATATACATGGTCAGAAAAGGTCCAAAAGCTATAAATATTGTACATTTGTGAGCCGATGTACATCAGTGTGTTACTGGCAGAAACACACCAATGAAGCATATTTTTGCCATCAAATGTAAAAGCAACATATTAGTCATTTATTGCTAGAAAAATATTAAATGATTTGCCTTCAAAATTAACGTGTCTTTACTGATACAGAGGACAAGGCACACTTTGTTCTTTTCAATCTTGTTCCTTCAGGGTCAATACACTAAGATTACTTTTCGCTCACCGCTGTATGTGGGTGGATCTCCTAGTGCTTACTGGCTGGTCAGGGCGACAGGCACAAATCGTGGCTTTGTGGGCTGCATTCAGAGCCTGACCATCAACAACAAGGCTACCGACATTAGGCCATGGCCACTGGGCAAAGCTCTCAGCGGAGCTGATATAGGTGAGGGATGGATGGCTTTCATGTGTTTTCTCTGTATGCTTCATATAAAACATGGTTCATATACTTGTCTTTTTTCCAGTAGCTGAGCAGAAATCCAGTAATTAAACAGTAACTTCATATAGAAAAATACTAAAACAAAGGTTTTGTTTAAAAATGAATGGCATCATCATTAAAAACCCTGTATTATATATCAACAATGTTCCTTTGAGCAAAAAAAGTATATTTTTTGCTTCAAAATGTCCCCAGTAGCAACAAAAATATTGTTGTACAGCTCAAAGCTGAGAATAAAATTGTACACTGAACTACATAGATTATATTACTTAGTTATTTTTTATTTTTTTATTTTTCAAGTTTTACTGTATGTAATAACCTCTATTAAAATGAAACGTAAAATAAAGCAACATATAGATCAGAAAATATAAGTTAAAAATATATTCTTGTATTTTCAGTATTGAACACACTGAAATAGAAAAATTTGTTTTTTTCCGAGTTAAATGTGCAGATGAACCTTTCGTTCTTATTTATTAAGGTGAGTGCAGCGACAGAGTGTGTGACTTGGTTAGCTGTGCCAACGGTGGAGTCTGCTTTGCTAACCGTGCTGACGGCTACATTTGCCTCTGTCCTCTCGGCTTCAAGGGAGCTCTTTGTGAAGAGAGTGAGTTAACAACATTGCCCTTTCCATAAAGAATACGCAGGTATTATTTACGCTGATAACTTTTAAGCACTTTTATTTTTGTGGTAATTACTTTACATTTTAGAGACAGCTGAAGAGAATTGCCTCTCTTCAATTCGATAGAAGATTATTACTATTAGCGTGATTGTAAAGCGATTAATTGCATGTTAAAGGAGTTTTGCCACAATTCAGTTTTCCACATTTTTGCTTTTCCCACCTAAATTCTTCCTGCCATTCACTTTTAACATATGCTAATGCTAATGCTTACTTATGTTTATTGCTCATCTTCTTCTTTTCTCAAGTTCTTTGTTCATTCCTTCAGGTTTCTCTCTGTCCTCTCCCCTCTTCAATGAAACTGTGTTTTCGTACGCTGTCATCCGGTGGCCTCAGTCCTCCCAGAGTTACCTCTCTTTCATGGAGTTTGAGGTGACATTCTGGCCATCAGCGCCCAGCGGGGTGCTGCTGTACAGTGATGATGCAGGCAGCAGAGACTTCCTTGCTATAAACTTGGTGGACAGATATTTAGAGTTCAGGTTTGACTGCGGCTCTGGAGAAGCTGTTATAAGGTAACACACTGATCACCTTCTCTGCCACCTGCTGCTACTGATTTCTGACTAAGTGTGTGATTTGTGGTGCAGGAGTGAAGAGCAGATCAATCTGCACTCCTGGCATGAGTTGAGAGTATCTCGAACTGCTAAAAGTGGGATCCTGCAAGTGGACAACCAAAAACCGATGGAGGGAATTGCTGAGGTATTTCTCAAACTCATCATGGAAGTTTCAACAGTAGCTTTATTAACTTGAACTCGTAACAGAATCAAAACAACATGATTTCCATCTTTAAATGCGTGACTTCTATTGACATTTTTACTCACTACTGACAGTCATCAATAGCTTCCTGGTTGAACTAAAGTAAAAGGAAAAAAAGTATTCTCAATTTCATGTTTGTTTAATTTAATTTATATAATTTCAAGCTAAATTCAACTGCACAATTTAGATGTTTCACAAAACTAGAGACTTTTAGAGTTCTTTTGAAAAACACATGCAAGTTTTAATGTTCCTTTTTATCATCTAATTTTCTGATTGTTCACCATCCATCCATCCATCCATCCATCCATCCATCCATCCATCCATCCATCCATCCATCCATCCATCCATCCATCCATCCATCCATCCATCCATCCATCCACTTTAATCCCAAAAATAATCTCTTATATTTCCTTTTCAGGGAGCTTTCACTCAGATCAACTGCAGTTCGCCTCTTTATCTCGGTGGGGTGCCAGACTATGAAGAAACCAAGAGGGCAGCAGGTGTAATGAAGCCCTTTACTGGGATCATTCAGAAGGTGAGTGCATCTGTTCAGTAGCTAATATCAGCAGGTAAGAGTAAAGATGAGAAAATATAAAACTTTTTTATGTAGAAGCATTTGGGTCATTGCGTCCTATATGCATGAAATAACTCACCTAGATTTCTCCAATATAATTTTAATTTTTCTACCTTGGCAACCATACCATTACGCAGAAATGCAAATTGTAAAAATGGTGAGGCTGCAAAGCTTCCAGGGATGAACTGCTAATTGAATTCCTCCACATTTGGAAGCAGACACCTGACACGAAATTGGAGAAAAAGCAAGAATTGTGGAGGAAGAGCAACACAATGACATGTCTGACTAAAAGGCTGAACTTGCAGCAACAAAATCCAACAAGTGAATAGATCTGTTTTTTAGAGTAATATATGAGAGGGGGAATCGATAACAACAGATAGAATCCAAATTGTTAAGGTGTCTGTGAGGCCATCTGGTTCATAACATCAGGATAGAAGATACAGACAGGTAGGGTGGATTTGTTTACATAACAAACATCTAAATATGAAGAAGACACTATAGATATATAGTAAACCACAAGATAAGAAATAGGATTATGTGATTATAACTAATGTGTGGCAGAAACTGTGCAGTAAAGTTAAACAATGTATGTTTTATAAAGCATGAGAAAACTGAATTGAATAACAAATCAGTGATCAGTTTGCATTTTTGCAGTAGTTACTGTTAGAGGCCTGGGTGTTCAGTTCCCAGTTTCAACTCTACAGCATAATTGGGGCCTGCCCATAGCAATGCATAAGGAGAGCAGTGACTGACTTGCGAAGCAAGTCAGTCACTGCGCAAGGCAGTTCATTAGCATTAGCCTTTTAGCTTAAATAAGCTATTTTTTATTTTTCAGACTTATTAGCCATGTTTAGTATACTTAATGGAGTAAGTAAATGACAGTAAACATTCTAATGATACCCCACATGCTACTGAAAGTATTTATGCTTACATTAGCATATTTCTTCATTTTAGCTAATACACTTGCTTTATCATACTGAATGTTGCATGTCCGGCTTACTTAACATTCTTGTGATTCTCCACATGCTATTGATTACATTGCAGCTTTCTTTAGCATTGATACTAGATTCTTAGCATCAGAATGCTGGATCCAATCCGACGGGCACACTTTGGCAGGCCCCAGTTAAATTTCTTCAGGAATTTTCTAGTTACATCTGTGATGTTTCTGGTCTCTGCAAAAAATGGTTTAATTTTCACATGTTCTAAACTTTCATTTTCTTAAAATCTCGCGCATGTTTTCTTTTTTCTTTTTTTTTTTTTCCTATTTCCCCAGCTGATTCTCAATGACCGCACCATGCCAATCACAGCTGGCTCGGCTGGCGGTGTAAATGTTGCAAACTCAGCACATCCATGTGTGGAAAATCCTTGTGCCAACGGAGGGACCTGCAGGCCAAAGTGGGATGACTATGAATGTGACTGCCCTCTAGGGTATGATGGAAGGCACTGCCAGAAAGGTCAGAAGGAGAAAAGAAAAATGTATAATCCATGAACGAGTTGCTTCTTTCCACTGTGGTTGCTTGGATGTTTTTAGTCCATAAATAGTCATGAATAGTTAAAAGTCCGCGAGATGAGGCACACACTTTCTCAAACAACATCCGCTCTTCTGAAGGAGAGGTAGATTATAGTTGTTTGACTTGTGATAAAAACATCAGACTTTAAATATTAATCACATCCCTGAAAGAAATTACATTCTCAAGTTGGTAAATATTAAATGTAATGCACAAAATAAAGCAAAAAGCAGAAAAAGTCAGTATTCAAATTCACAAATAGAACTACAATACTTTGTGAGGTAAAGTTTTCTTATCTGCAAGATTAATGATATTTAGACTTAAAAGTGATTAAGCAAAAATATTGGAAACCAATTTTATTAAATGTGTCTGTTCCTTCTTTGTTTTTAATGCTTTCATTGAACAGAGTGTGGGAATTACTGTTTGAACAGTAAGTCATTTTCTGCTAATTCAATAAGCACACAGTGCATTACTACATTTTTAATATATAGACATTTGCTCCTTTTAATAATTCCCATTGTGGACAGAGCAGTATTTTCTCATCTAGTTTAGCTTGTTGCACGCAGATACTGCCACCTTGCGTTCATATGCAATTATTACATTCCCCTCTCTGCGCAGCTGTGACTGAAGCCATAGAAATACCCCAGTTTATAGGCAGAAGCTATCTGACCTATGACAACAGAGATATCCTGAAAAGGTTGGTATTAATATAAATTTAAGCACCTATTTAAAAGGTATTGCATCTTCTCAGTTTTATTTTCTTATCTCAGGGTGTCTGGGTCCAGGACAAACCTTTTCATGCATTTTAAGAGCACAGCCAAGGACGGTTTATTACTCTGGCGAGGAGACAGTCCAATGAGACCCAACAGTGACTTTATTTCCATGGGGCTTAAAGATGGGGCTCTGATTTTCAGGTATCCCCATACTTGAGAATTTAATTGATATATTAACCAATTATATGTTTTGTTTATATGATAGAATCCAAATTTACAGCAGGATTAGATTAAACACTTGGAATTTATTTACTAATTAAGAGACAGCTGAAGTTAGAACTGGTTGCACACCTATTAAAGTAGGGTATCAGAGTTAAAAAGACTGAAAAAACAATTTTTTAAATCCATGTGTCATGTACTTTGTAATTCACCACTATACACTTTTGTTGGTGTATAGTACTGAAATGTCCACTGAAATAAGTTGTCTGTAAACTATCCAAATGTGGAGAAATTTAGGATGTATCTAGGATGTATTTAGGATGTATCTCAGAAGAGAAAAGTTTGATCCCAATCAAACAGAAATGATAGGAAGCAAAACTGAAAACAATTTGACTGTCTTAAAAGTGTCAAGGACAGTGGTCTTTGAAAATGACCTATGAACTCAGCTATTAAATCACTACACATTTCTGTTGTAGTTATAACTTGGGCAGCGGTATGGCTAACATTGTTGTCAACGGGACGTTTAGTGATGGAAAGTGGCACAAAGTCAAGGCTGTCAGGTAAGTTCTAAGAGAAACTCATTGCAGCTGCTTTTCACAAAGATGTAAGCTTTTGCTTGAATGTACGTTTGTCTCTCTTTCAGGGATGGCCAGTCAGGGAAGCTGACGGTTGATGATTACGGAGCAAAGACAGGCAGGTCACCTGGCAAGATGAGACAACTCAATATAAATGGACCCTTGTATGTTGGTAGGTGGTTTATGTCCTGTCAGCATCACTACGTTTTTGATTCCTGTACTTTTCATAGCTTCCCTGTCTTTTGTTTGCTTCATCTTGTTATTTTTTTAACCATAGGCGGCATGAAAGAGATCGCCCTTCACACAAACAGGCAGTACCTGGGAGGACTGGTGGGCTGCGTGTCCCATTTTACACTTTCCACTGACTATCACTTAGCTTTGGTGGAGGACGCAGCTGATGGCAAGAACATTAATACCTGCTCCAAATAGAGGATTTTTCTCACATAAGGGGAGAGTTTCCACACACTTTTCAGCTGGATTGTCACCGTGAATTTCACTTGTCAGAACCACAGCAGTAAAAACTAAAGTGTTTTTTTTAATTGTTAGTATTTTTAAATACGTCATAGGGTATGTACCGAAGTCACTCTGGTAAGAAGTGTTGTCACGTCACGTGAATGTTTTTATGATCTCTCTGACTTGCAGAGTAATAAAGTTTTCTGTAATTTGAAAAAAAATATTCTGGTTTAACAAGCTTTGATCTGAGGTTGCAGGAAGAACTGACTGCAGAGGCACAAGTGCTCTATGTGAAAAAAAACATCACAATCATGGATTATGTTCTTTGCAAAAACTAATGTAAATAGAGGACGAAAAACTGTTTTTATGGGACAATACCAACCATATCTGTACTCTTTTTCTTTTTACTGTAATCCCATCTTTGATTGCTGAAAGCACCAAAGGAACTTCATTCACCATGAACTTGAGCAGCCAGCAGAGAGAACCTTCGTTCCAGATAATCTTGGTTTTGGCTCTTCAGGATATTTGTGTCTTTCGTGTGATATTTGTTTTTTTGTCATTAGTTGAACACATTTTGAAAAGTATTTTGTGATATTAGTGTAGTCTAAATGTTTAGTTTTTACACCAAAGGGTTAATTTGCCTGTAGCAGTTTTATGTCCTTGTCCAAATTACTTATCATTCAGTTTTATCTTTTAGTTTCGGTCACATGACATTCTGATCTTGACACGGGGGGAATTTTGGTTAAAAGAGAGACAGGATTGCTGTCATCTGACACAAACCCCATTAAATGCCAGCATTTACACTCCTTTCATGTCTATCACATGTTCACCAGTAAACAAATATGTTTTCTTGTTGTCATTTGTACAGGTTCTGAACATTTTTTTTACCCTGTAAAATAACATTAAGTTTTAAAAATATGTCTTAAGTCTCCTTTTACTCTAGATTAAAATCACATTAAGACATTATTCAGAACAGGATGGTTCTGCAGGCTCAGGAATGCATCATAAGTGTATGGACTACTTTTAGCATCCCCCAAACATTGTGTTGGTATTAAAGTGTCAGCATAGATCCTGAGCACCGCATAGAGCAGCCATATGGGAGCATGGTAAGCTTACCCGTTACATGGCAGATGATGTTTACCTGTTTGGTTTTCTTTAAAATCAGATATTTTAAGGAAATGCAAATGTTGGCTACATGCTAAGTTAAAAACCTAATCACCAAGTAAAATTGCAAGCAAATGGTGGAATGGTGGCTTTGCATGTTACATTTGGCTGCAAACAAAAGGATTTCCCCAGTCAATTTACCTGAATAATCCAAAATCTCTAAAAACAACTCGGGTCAACAATTAGCCCACTTGTTTTAGCTTCATTTCAATTAATTTCTAGTTAAATCAGGGGAAACGGTTAGAGTAGTTGCTATTATATCGCTCTGTCATTCTGAGTGAATTAGAGAACAGAACAAGAAAACCGATTACCATCACTGCTTTGAATTAAAAGGGCTTCAGGCAAGGTTATTGCTCCTACTAAAGTTTCACCCAAATCAACATGCTCTGCCGTCAGGAGAGCCAGAAGTGAAGCAGTTTCTTTCCAAGAAAACTTCTTGGCAGAGAGACATTATACAGGAAATACCAGGCTTGGGCTCCAGAGAACTTGGGTAACAATATTTTCTCCAAAAACGTTTCGTCAAGAGTGTTTGGCAGATACAAAAGGATTATACAAAAGTGAAAAAAAGCAATTTCAATGGGTCTTGTGTCATCCTGTTACTAAACCATCCTGACACAGTCCATATGTGGTGTAACCTTTTTTCATAGACATCTGACTCACTCACAAATTTGTCTAAACCACCATCGCCATGAATGATGAGATGATTCATCCTTCCAAGAACAGCATTTCTAAAGAATACAGCCACATTTCAATGTTAATCTTTTTAGACACCATGTCACAAGGCAAAATTAAAAGGCCGACCAGTGATCAAAGCAGGTATTTTGAACAAACTAGAACTTAATCCAACAGAGAACCTGTGAGTAATAAATTGTCCAGCAAATCTAAATTATGTGATTAATCTAGAAAAGGGAGAGTGAACAAAAAAAGCAAATTGTGAGGATTTGCAAGCGATGATAAATCCAGAAATATTTATCATCCAGACAAGAAAAAGCATGTTTATGACGCATGTCATTATGGGAATTGGCCCTTTCAAACTTACTGTTTTTTTTTGAAAACAGCTGCTATGATACACATGACAAATGCAAAACACCAAATCTGTTGAATTTCACAGACTACAAGTTAAAGCTTAATATAAGAGTATCTATGCAAGCAATGTTAGAAATAATTTTCAAATTTGATTTTAAACAATCTTGAGGTTCACAGTGAGGTGGAAAGAAACACATAAATCTTTGAAACAGTTTAGAAGATGGATTTTACTCCAAAATTGTATTGTGAACTGTTCAGAAACAGAATCCAGTTCTTGACAGACAAGTGACCTCCCAACAGAGGTAATCATTATACCAAACTATGTCAACATTGCTTTTTTCTGCAGGTCATTTCAGTCACAACAAAGCTAGAAACATTTGACATTTCAATTTGACCTTTCAGAGCGATTGAAATAGTTGTTTTGTGACAATCCTCTGGCTAAAATATGTTTTTGTTCTGATCTGAAATTAGGATTTCTTGAAGTACAGTGACATCAGAGAATAGTTAACCTACATTTTGCCTGCACTTCAGATTGCTGAAACTAATGAACCAAATGGCTCATTACCTTCTGTTCATGCCAGGTTGGTTGATTAGATTACTTTTCAATTTATCTTTTTTGATCAACGTATTTCTGCTTCCAGAGTAGCATTTTACAGGTCACATCACTCCTAAAACTCTGTAAAGACTTCACACACACCGTTGGACTGGGAGCCAAATGTAGCACTTTAATTTAGATTGAGCCATTTAGTCACATTGAGGTCATCCTCATCTTATAACAGTTTAAAGTTGTAGTTCAACATTACAGATTTGTTCGGATCTGCCAAAATCAATAATAAAGAGCGAAAAGTAATACGTTAAGATTTGATTTCAATGCCCCATATAATGTGTTGCCATTTCATTAATGCCGTTATTAAAACTGTTACGTAACCCCAAATCCATGTGTTCACATTGGACATCAGTATTGACTCTAACACCAAAGCAATTCATTTAATCAGGGACATTATGAGATCATGTTGGTCTAATAAAAACCCTAATGAATTTTACTTAAAGTTGAAGCCAGAAAAGTAAGCTTCTCTCTCTTTCATTAAAACCCTCAAAACTTTGCTTTTTTTGGTCTGTTGGGATTAGAAAAATTATTTATATTTGTTATGTGCCTGAAAAATCAGAGAGACAATAACTTTGTTAAAGATAAAATGTTTATTTAAACATATGTTTGTCTGCGATGTAATGTAACAATGAAAATAAATCAGAGAAGATGTAGTGAAGAGGCTTAGTAAAGATTACCCCTTGGCTCTTTCTTTTTTGAAAAATTAAACTTCAAAAGCTAGCCATTTTTTTTAAGTTCTGAAAAAGTCTGAATATGGTCTAATACATGACCACAGGATCATGACAGTACATGGAAATAAATTAGTCTTCACCACAGCAATAATTTTGTAATCAACTGAAACAAAACATATTCTCTTAATGTAAGAATGAGACAGCAAAAAATAGACAAAAACATGATATTAAAGTTTTGAAAACAAATGCTTTTATGATACATTTTTGATACAGCAGAGCTCCATCCGTTTACCCATCCAAGACAATTATTTGGAAATTATAAAACATTAATCATGGCATGACCAAAAGTACCGAAACAGAAGTGTGAAAAATATATTAAAGTTTCCTATAACTGTAAAAACCTAGTGACCAGCTATTAATTAGTCAGAGTTTGAGTTTAGTTCTTGGAAGATGGATAAAAAGGTTTTGGTACAATATCGCCTTCAGTCATGTGTCATGTGATAGCCCACAATAGCATGGGTATTTATATTTATGTGTGTGACTGAATCTGAATCTAAGTCATCTACATGACCTCTTTCTAAAACTGTGTTGTGAGCTGATAATTGCAAACATAGTGATGAGCTTATTTATTTACAAATGGTGTTTATATTTAGTAAGGAGTTTTTTCTGAACAGCTAGAATATTGACCAAAATTATAACAATACATTTATACAGTTCTGCATTATTCATCAAATTTTGTTGACCATGTTCATACTACTTATGGTATTAAAGAAACCCAATCCGACCAGATACAAAACTAGATACTGTAATTTAGCTTTGTTCCGAATCAAATATAAAGTGGTTTGTAGAAAAAGGCAGCAGTAAAATAATTAGATATAATGCAGTCTTGACTTAGGCAACCAAACTCTTGCTGTTTGTTGTCAGTTTCTCTGAGATTGAGTTATTTTTTCCCCCAAAATATCACTTTCCTCACTTTTCCTCCTTATTGGCCAGTGATGAGATCCAGCTTTGATAAATGGCTAATTCTTGCTTTAGCAAATATTTAGTGAGTAATAAATCAGTCAACAAAATCAAAGACCATTACAAGAGATACAACAAAAGTCCTGCTTCAATGATACATATTAAGAAAATCCCAGTTTTTGATGTAAGTAACATTATCAATGTCAAACAAGAGAGAAGGAATCTGCTGTCTGCTAAACTCCCTCTTGTTTTGAGTATCTCAGTTTCTGAGCTTTTTTAGCTTAATATATATACATGAATATTTTCTTTTTGGTGTCAATCTCTGCGGTTCTGTGTGCTGAGGACAGGGGAAAAAAGAGATCTTTGTTTGGTGATGAGAAGCATTTATATCACATCTCTCTTTTTAAGAAATCCAAAGTGCAGTGAAAACCCATATTTTATGGTCATGACATAGCCAGAGATAATGTTTTGGTCCCATGACTCAGCAGATGGAGTTTATAAAAGTTCCTCCAGTGACTAAATTCTCCTCAGACATTCAAACGAGATGCTGCTGCTCTGTTTGTTAACCCTACAATTTCTTTGTTTTGTGGACTGCTACCCCAATGGGGCTCCCACCGGTGCCTGTAAGGACATGATGCCTCAGCATGCAGGAGTTGTCCCTCAGACGTCACCAGCTCCGTACACGATTCTTACCAACATGAAGCGATATCTACCTGGAATGCCTGTTACTGGTAAGATCTTCAATACTCCAATAAGAAAAGAATACAGAAACCGTTAGATCCATCATTCTTCTTTACCTATTCAATGCAAGGAGACAGTTGTAAAAATATAAACCACCTATGTTTGATGTAGGTAACTTCTGTTTTGTTATGCGCCCCTGCAGTCACCATTATCGGACCGGAATACAGAGGAGTCCTTCTGGAAGCCCGAAGAGAAAATTTCAATGATGCTTATGGAAGCTGGAAAATCCCTCCTCCAGACACCAAATTTCTCCAGGTGCCCTCAACATTACGATCAAAATTTAAGAAGAAGAAATGTCTTCTGAAAAAAATATGGCTTTAAACGTGGGTTAAGACCAGTGACGTGCAGTCAGGGGAGGCGGGTGAGGCCTCACCTGTCATCATGGAAGAATAATATAATGATAAGATAAATTGTTATTTTCACCCTGTGTTTTGTACTATAAAGTATTCATTTTTCATTTAACTTAACCAATTTTGATTATTTTTTCTTCAAAATCGCACAATTTTCGGAATTTCCCATTCACATGCTCGGAAGCGCAGCAGGTGAGGCAGCAGCGAGCTGAGTCTCACCTGGGATTACGAAACCTCTTGCTAACTGGGCTGGCTGCCATTCAATGAGAGCATGCTCCTCCTGTCTGTACGTCGCCAACAAAATGGTTAAAAAAAACATTTACTATATGAATTGATTTTCCATCATTTAGCTTATCTATATAATGTGGAGTGCTTTTTGTCATCAACTGTGTGTGTAACGTGATTCATGTCGTGCTAAGGAGCGATCAGAAACGGCAGAGAACAGATTCGAGGTGAGGCAAGCAGTTCTCCTGCCTCATGCCAGGGGGCGCTCATGATCCCAGACATTGTGACACCACGTGGGCAGAGTAAGAGACAGTTACAGCGAGCTAGTGATACAGTATATGAGGGAAGCTACGAGTCTACGTGTAGCTTGGCTGATACAAAAAGAGAGATAAAAAGGTAGTTTGAGTTGTACTTCAACGGGTTTCCCTTTTGCTGTGCAGCATAACAATTAATAATATCTATATTTCCAAGTTTCTTTGAGTTAACGGAATTATTCTACCAGGGTAGCGCGGCTATGGATGGCATGTGAAAGTATAGCCTTTGCCTTTCTGTGTTGTCCACATGCGCGAAATTTCCGTATGTAAACAATAACATGCAGGAGGTTTATGATTTTGATTAAGTCAGTGCCTCACCAGCCCTAAACCTCACCGCACGTCACTTTTTGACCTTGTGTGAGTAGACTCCTGATTGTATTCACACATCTTCTAATTCATCCTTAGAAAATACTTGACAAGGTAAAGGTTGGCATATATTTTTCTTTAATTTTTTATTATGCTTATGCTCACAGTGCTCCGGAAATCCACAAGGTGCTATAACTCATGCCAACACCAACCTGAAGAGTAACAGCACAGTCTACACCTGGATACCACATGACATTATGCACCCTGTGTATTTCATGTAAAGCCATTTTTTCTATTTTATATTTTTTCAGACCTTGATAAAATTTTTTTCAT
The DNA here is from genome assembly GCF_019740435.1 of Gambusia affinis. Taxonomy (NCBI): domain Eukaryota; kingdom Metazoa; phylum Chordata; class Actinopteri; order Cyprinodontiformes; family Poeciliidae; genus Gambusia; species Gambusia affinis. The sequence goes on from NC_057870.1 coordinate 21,654,175, forward strand.
TAAAATCTTTGGTCGTGTACACATTGTGTTTTACGATGTTGGTCATTTTCTTCTTCAGGGCCACAGTGGCTCAGCAGCGCACCGTCTACTGGATAAATGTGAGGTCCAACATTCTGCCCAGTGGTAGGTACAATACAGCAGATTGGCAGTAGATTTCAGAGAATAGTTGTGCATTTTATTCACCAAATATTTTTGATTTTTAGAGAACCTGGGTGGTCTTAAGATGGCGACAAATGCAAGTGCAGGAATTGCTGAAGAAAACCCTCTTTTTCTCTTCCTGATATATTTTTTGCTGATACAGATTCTTGGATAAACAGCAAACATTTCTTCCTATGACTTTTCTTGACTGTTTTTGTGTATCCCAATGAAATAAAAGACATTTTCAGTGTTGATTATTTGAACCCAAAATGATGTCACACAGATTTAACATATGTTCTTTTTTGAGGTTTTGCTAAATAAAAAAAACAATGTAGTTATGTCAAGCTAAGATATTATGTTGAAAATCAATAGCAAACATAGAGCTATAATTTGCTTAAAAAAAGACACTGTTATGGATTGACAGGCAAGAAGTGGGTTATATGTGACATGCAAAGTCTAACTGCTGGTTTGCTATTGACTTAATTTCATTTCAAGTATTGAAGAGCTTGTAATGACCTGGTTTTTCCACATGGTTTGATCGCTAACCTAGATTTCTAGCGTGATTGTGAACACAAACACGAAAGAGGCTTATGACTTGCATCACATCTGTCTTTCAAAGCTGAACATCCCACTTTCTCTGCATCATGCCACTGTTTACTGCTGTTCTATGCACTTGGAATCTAATGAGGAAAAAAGGTTAATAAACTTACCTGTGACATGGAGAACATCTGATCCTTTTTTATTTGTTTGAAAACAATTTTGATGGAAACAGCTTAACACTTGTACCCTACTGACAACTGCAAAATGGCATGTTTCAGTCATAGCAGCCATACTGAAAGTTTACTAGAAATATTAATATCTTGGACCAGTTTTATTAATTTAGGAGAAAGGAGAAGGTACTTCTGCTACAGGAAATACAGAAAGTTAATGTTTGCCATTTTAAGCAGTCTAAACAGTCTGGAACTGAAAAGAAAGAAAAACCTGGAGATTCTCGCCCTGAGAAAAAGAGGTCATCCCAGAAGACAAATGCACTTCCTTGCCAATCCCTACCATTCGGTGTGGAGAAACTAACTTCTCTAAAGTGAAATCTGTGTGTTTAAAAAGATACTGATTTATTCTGATTCGAGAGTGATGAGTAAACATTGAAATTAAATATGCAAATGGAAATATTTGTTTTTGTGGCTGAAGATCTAAAGTTCAAAATATTTGAATTTCTTACTCTTTTTTTACTTTCAAACAGGTAATACTGTAACATTAATATATTATCTTACTTGTTATACATAATTACAGTAAGCTAGATTGGTTAAATACTTTCGTGAGAGAGAGACTTTAAGGTGAATTAATTTTATGGCGCTGCTTCAACAGTGCAATATTTTCACAAGAGGCAACCAGAATTTCAAACACCCCTGATTTTTATGAGACTGTATAATTGCTGATCAGTAGCTGGTTGTGAGATGTTAATTGCTTTTTGTTACCCCCAGCATACAACAAAATATGTGACACACATTTTGACCAAGATTCTTGATTAGACCAAGAATCAACTCAATTACTAAAATTGCTTCACGACAGAAAAATTGCCTGAAAATGGGCCAAAAATCGCACAGTTTATGCGACCAGGTTCAAGGTTACAAAAGCAGATTCAAATTTGAGTTAAAGAGGACTTTGAATGAGTTCTACCTAGATTCATTTTTAAGTATTCTGAAAAGCTCACATGCATTTTACCTGTCAATGTTTTAGCCCATGTGAGCCCATGATATCAGTTTGATAAGCTGATATCAAGAAAAGTCGTCTCCAGGCAACAAATACCTAACACTGCCTTTCATGCTTACTTTGTTGACAGTCAATGCTGCTTACGTCTCTTTCTAGTGTGACATCAATTTTTCAAGGGTCTCATGTGCCTGCGGTTGCAGCTCCTGTCAGAAAGTACCCAACAGTCAATTATAATTAGTCTCTCTCCTCTGCGTGCTCGCTATTTATCTAACAGGGGCTCCAGTCCAGGCAGAGCACCAGTGTCACCAGCTGGTTCAATAGTAAATGATTCATTGACATATGGAACACTGAGCCAGTGTCGAGGTCACGCTCTTTGTAGCCCACACCACTGATGTCTTTACCCATAATGAGAAAGCATATGGTGCTTTGAAACAAAAAAAAACAAAAAAAAAACTACTTGGTGCAATCAGAAAAAAACAACAACACACAACTGGGTATGTTGTGGCTGATGGAATAAAAAGTGCATATTTTCTTTGACTCTTTCAATATATTGTATAAAAGAATATTTTCTGAATGTAAAAAAAAAGTGCCTCCAAATCATTGTAATGGTACTTACATGTAAACTAATTTCTTCAGTTTTGAAAATTGTTGTTTTTCTTAAATGTTTTCACCACCACTGCTTTGATTCTGTCAAAATCTCTTCTTTGCAGAGGTATGTTTCAAATATTGACAGGAAGTGTTGCATTTAATAAACAAACACAGACTGTACGTTGCCTGATTTTATCGTTTATCTATTTATCTATTTTCTCAATGAAAATAGAAACGTTTAATAGTACACACTAAACTGCTGGTGTTTCTCCAAAACTCAAAATATTTAACATATTTTAGCCACAAAATACTTTTCTCCAATAGTTTCTATATTAAATCTAATCAAGTAACAAAAAATTTTCCTACAGTCTTTTTGTATTTCTACATTTGATACAATTGACACTAATATCTGTTGCATAGTAATGGCTTGATTTTCATCTCCTTGCAGTAATTCATATGGGATTTGTCTCATTGAGCCTAATTTACCAAAATACATTTCATACTGGCCAATTATCAAACAGAAGGAGACGTTGGAAATGACGAAGCCGAGTTTCTATGCCGTTTGTCTCCCTGTGGTTGTAGTTTGGCAATGGCAGAGGAGGAAGTGAACGAAGCCTTTCAGTCACTGTTGGGTAAAATAACATCCTCTGTACAAAGCAAAGTGCTAAACAAGGGGCTGGTTTTTACCAGGCTAGTGTTGTGTTTCTGTGCCAATCACCAGCAACTCACAAGCTGCCCCAAATGGCCAAGTGACACCGAGAACTGAACCAATCTCAGCTTTGTATTAGTGGACCAGTGGAACCAGCAGTGCCTGCTTAAGCTGCAGGATGTCAGTAGCAGGAAACCAATGAGAGGACCATACATGCAGGCTGCGCTTCATCCAAAGAGGATGTTGTCTGAATTCACATTTGCCTCATGGTTAGACAGCATGGATTAGATGTGTACTGTTATGCTGAAGATGCTCAGATCAAAAGAGCATGACGGGCTGAATCTATTAAAAATTCAGAGGTCTGAACTACTAATTTCCTCCCACCAAACTCAAACAAAACTAGTTTTTCAACAGCAGTGTGAGGAACATTGTTTGACCAGTTTTCATTATTTTAAATAATAATTGTAAAATATATTGTTTATAAGTGCATCTGTGTTTGGTTGTGTCCTCCCAACCCGTCGCTGAGGATTTAGATGGTCACTCAGCCTGAGTCTGGTTCTGCTGGGTTTTTGCTTGTGTATAGATAGTTGTCTCTCCCCACTGTCACCTTTTACTTATGGATGATGAGACAGTGGAAGAAAGCCAGGATTTCATGCAGTTGGTTATCTTCTTTAGGCAAACAGTTATTTTACTGACTAACCAAAATCAGATTTTTAAAAATAGAATTTGACTTTGACTGAATTGGATGATTTTAGTAACATTTGATTCAAATCCAGCTCAATTTGAGTTAGGCTTGTGTATGTTTGTGTTTCATACTAAGTGCCGTGAGGTTACTTGTTTTTAACATTTTAGCGCTACACGTTGAATAAAACACAGCTGAACAGCGGGTCTTCATGTGCAGCAGCAAAAGATTTATTGATGCATAATTCCCAGCTGAAATGCAAACATAAACACTGCAGCTGTGACCGGCTCAGTGGAAGTGGCGACATTAATCCCTAAACATTCATCCGTCCATCTACGTTTTGATAAGCGGCGCACAAGCATGTACAACACTAGAAACAAAATAGTGAGGCGTAAAATCCCTCTGTTTTCTTAATCTCTCTTTCTTAAATATGTCCAGCATGAAAAACACTGACCAATCAATGGGCAGTTTGTTTGTTTTTTACATTTGTAACAGTTATACAATTTATATTGTAGAGTTTTTTCATGTTTGTTCAAAAGGTGATCCAATAGAAATTCCAGTTATTAAAAAAATCCACTGTGTAATTAAATGAAATTAATGTGAAAATATAAATGTATTTACTGTCTTTAGCATATATTGTGACTAACTGAAACATGTTTGCTGAGCATTAAGACAATGTAGATAATGAGTTTATTTATTAATTTATTTATTGCTTTTCAGATATACACGGTTCCTCATGAAACCAATCTGCTTTACCGTATGTGAAAAGCTAAGCCTCTTCGTCTCGTCATTCTTTGCCAAATAAGTGATTCTGAGTAATCTCACTCAGAATCACATATCCTCATGTCCACATGTCCACTTCACTGGTAAGAATCAGTGAATTACAAATAACATGCCACAATAACAATATGTGTGACATGCTTCTGAGTTTAATTGGCTCTTAATATGTGCTGTGAACACCATGTTATGTAAGAATGTGGTAGTTAAAGGGTTAGAGCTCAGGGCTGGACCTTATTACTTGGCAGTGGGGGTGGGAGACTGAGTGATGTGAGAAAGAGAGCGAATTGCATCCCAGAGCAACACGGGACAGTGGAGGAGATGAACAGATAGAAAGAGACGAGAGGTTAGAAGTCACTGATTTAAGAGATAACCAACGTCAAGCCACAGCTGGGAACACAACTGGGTGTGATGGCTGAAGAGGTTGCAGGCAAACACTCACTGGACTGACAGTGACTTTGTGGAGCGAGAGTCGGCTTTATTGTGCTGGAATGAAATAATAATTTCAGTTCAGTAGCAACAGGAAATACGTGAGGACTACGCGTGGAAGATCAACTTTTGAACTGCAGAGTAAAATAGGATTACGAAAGTGGAGGCTACAGATTTGGAGTGCATGGGGACTTCATTTCACATCCAGCATGAAATGGCTTTGTCAGTTTGGCAACAAATATAGTGCAGAAAACTTTGGTTAAAATCGCAAATTCTGGACAGATGGAATAGAATGGGAGCAACCTGTGTGACTGAAAAATAATTCAAATAAACTCTAAAAATCGTGACTTCAGGATGCCATGTATCACCACCAACGCTAAACTCATGGAGGATCAACTCTGGCAGAAAGAATGGGATTACCAACTAATATATACCCTCAGGTTGGAAATCCTGCCAAGGTGTTTGAATCATCTGGAACATTGAGAGTATGGAGCCCGAGGAAGTGCACAGCAAGAGAAGCTTGTACAGCAAGGTTGATGTGCCTGACCATGCTCACTATGTCGTTGCTTTCTTTGTCTTTGTAATTGGGGCACTTGGCATCATTGGGAATACCCTGGTTATGTTTGCTTTCTACAGGTGAGTTCGAAAGAGGTTCTTTATTATTATTATTTTTTTTGTTTGTTTGTTTGTTTACTTTAAGAATTCAAAGAGCAATGCCACATTCCACTTTTACATTTTAAAATGAAAATTATTATTCTGGAACATTGAGAGTATGGAGTCTATTATTAAGTGACAGAAAACAATACAGAATGACGAGACTACTGCCTTCAAAAAAGGCTTAATGAATTTGTGATGATTTTGTTTTTATTTAGATAAAATAGGTATCAAGCAATCAGAAAAGAGAGTTTTGACCAACTAGGTTATCATAACAGATCAGAAAAGATAAAGAATATTGTTATTCAGTTTTATATTGGTGTCCAGAAAGCTGGCAGTTATTCATAAGTAGCCCTTTCATTCTTCAATCTTTAATGTATAACAACTAAAATAACTGGAGTAGCAACATATTTTTTTTCAACAGGCCAAGAGTCATTGATTGAAATATAGTATTTAACTACCAACAAATAACAAACAAAAAGGATTAAAAAATATTTAACCCCTGTCATTTAAATTTAAATACATGTTTCTTATCTAAATGTGACATTATTAATAATTGTAGTAACACTGAATTCCACTTTCATCAGGTTTATTTTACACTTACAAATGTAATTTTTTCTGAAGTTTTTAAATATAAATGTGAAGGCTCAATGAATATTTTGTGTCATACATCAAATAAAATAGCAATAAGCCTTTTTACCCGACACATTTATAGACATTTAAATCTGTTTAGCATGAGCAGTGTTAACAATGAAGTATTCTGTAATGCATGACCTGCTAAAAATTTAGCTTTTTCCCATAGCACAAGTGCACAAAATATCTGGAACAGGGCATTACTTTTACTTAGTTACTTTAATTGTGGATGTGCTATATGTGTAGTCAGATTTAGGTGATGTTTTTTTTTTTAAATCTGATGCGTCATTCTCGGAGATGAGTCATTCTTGAAGTTAAAGTTAAGTTTCTGTTGGAAGTCCTGGAGGTGCATTACATGCCACATAATCTGGAGAAACTGACTTGTCATTTGTGCTACTGATGTTAATTGTTCCACAGAAACTGGGTCAGTGTGTGTCTCTGTGTGTGTGTGTGTCCTGGGGATGGTCAGGAGCTCTCATATTCCATCTGTCTATAAACGGACAAGATTAGATTCTTTCTTTATTTTGTTGTGCAGACAATTTGAGTTCTAACAACCATAAATGCACATTATGTGATCACATCTTAGAAAAATGTACTTTACTTACAAGCAATTTCTAACTTATAAAGAGGGCATTTTGTTATGTTTAGACATTAAACACATATTTTACACAGGAAAAGAGGTGACACAGTTAATGATTAAATTTCTTACCAATACCTATGTATGTACTGACTGAAATTCACACAAATGACCATATAAATTCAAATGTTAACATCTGTAAGATGATAATCTTAATTGTACAACAGTTCTAGCTGGAGACCCAGACATTTATTTAAGATTTTTATTAGTAAAGGGCTGGGGAATCAAACTAGCACTTTGAATCATCTTGTGTGATCGCAGATTTATGCCACATTTCAGGTTAACATCATTTCTATCAACCGAACAATATTCTGCACAACATGAGAACTTTCTAACTAGTTCCCAATCACCATTTCTTTAACACATTAAAACACTATTGGACTTTGTTTCAGATATTTAAACATAAAGAGGAATAATAGCCAGAAGTAAAAATAACTTTAGATCCTGATTTTAAAAAACGAACAAACCAAAAACAACATCTTGTTAGAAATGGTCCTTTTATGGATTTTTTCATGTTTTAAAAAATAAAATACTAGATGGCAAACTACAGCAACCTAAATTTATAATAATCCTGTTAAAAGATGTGGATAAAAGTATAATCTTTTGGAGGTAAAAAAAAAGTATTTGGTTGCTACACTTGGCAGACACTGTAAACAGGCTGAAGAACAAGCATGCAAAACACTACTGTCCCAGAACTGCTTACAGTATGTTTCATACTCAACAAGTTTTTGTTGAGTCTGTTTTCAGCTTTAGGAACACTGAAAACAGAACCACTTGTTTGTATAATTTCAATAAAATCGGTGTTAGCCTGCTCAGTTTTAAATTTAAGAAGGATGACCTAATTTGATAATGTGTTTTATTATATAATGAGTATTCCTGTTGTAGTGGGCACTCCATATGTGGTTCAGAGAAGTTTGATTTACACTCTTATATTCATTTTGATATAACTTGATGAATGTTTTGGTAAAATGAACTGATTTATTTAATTTGAAAAGCAAAATTAAGCATCTCATTTAAAGATGTTTACTACCTTAAAAGACAAGAAGTTCCAGCAGCTACAGCTATTTTGCCAGACAGTTATAAGTTTTCATAGTCATGTTATGGTTACTAAAATACATTAGTTATGAAGAAAATGTGTAACTGTACTACATAAAGGATGAACATTTCTGCTGGGTAGTGTTTGCAGGTCACACTGAAGCAGCAGCACATCCAAGAACTCTTCTTCAAGGAGGAGGACTAATGCCAACTCTGACAAATGCCTGTGGAAATTCAGTCAGACAAGTGATGTAATTCTTCAACTGAGGCAGTTACAAAAAACACACTGTCCATCCTCGAAGGTCACAAGTGACAAATGGCTTACTCAACATGTTTTGTTTTATTTTGGGGGAACACTTGGATTGTCTTTTAAAGTTTTCTTTCTAGTTTAAGTTGCTCAAGAATAAGACAACCATTTGGGCCATATCCGCAGTAGTAGACAGTAGTTTTTACATTTTGGTTAATAAAAAATTTAATTATGTAGAATCTCCAAACAATTACTATCGACTGAGATGCGATTCATCACCTGCTTAAACGAACTAGGTCAAGTTTATGACAAAACACTCCACATCCATCCATCCATCCATCCATCCATCCATCCATCCATCCATCCATCCATCCATCCATCCATCCATCCATCCATCCATCCATCCATCCATCCATCCATCCATCCATCCATCCATCCATCCATCCATCCATCCATCCATCCATCCATCCATCCATCCATCCATCCATTTCTAGATGACCACTCCAACTAAAAACGTTACTTTTCTCAAAATGTTCCGTGTTTCCCTGTGTTTGTGTTTAAATAGCAACAAGAAGCTCCGTAAACTCCCGAACTACTTCATTATAAACTTGGCGGTGAGCGACTTCCTGATGGCTTTCACACAGTCCCCCATCTTCTTTGTCAACTGCCTCTACAAGGAATGGATGTTTGGAGACATTGGTGAGCTTGATTTTTACTTTGAAAATAACATCTTTAAATTGAAGTGTCGGAAAGGTACTTATTTAGTCATTATTTATTTTATTTATTTTTGTTTTTTGTTGTGTGTTCTTTTATTGTAGGCTGTAAAGTCTATGCTTTCTGTGGTGCCCTTTTTGGCATTTCTTCCATGATAAACCTTCTGGCCATATCGATTGAACGGTATCTGGCCATCACCAGACCACTGCAGACCATGCGGTGGGGTTCAAAACGGAAAACGATTTTTGCCATCTTTCTCATCTGGTTTTATTCTTTGGCTTGGAGTCTGGCTCCTCTTGTTGGCTGGAGTAAGTAAAATGTACAGCTTTGAGAAAATATCACCTTATTACTCGTTTTTTTACTGTAACATACATAGTTTGTTTACCAGCTCAGCCAATCTGAGAAAGATTATTTGAACAAATTTAATCATAAAATATTCATTACTGTCACACAAATTTCAAAGATAGGACTCTTTCATAATTCTACGTATTTTCTTGATACACTATGCAGTCTCTTTGTCTGCTGTAATGAAAGTCGCTCCACTTACTAAAATTTTGAACTGATAGCATCCGACTTATTTTCTAATTAATCCCCCGGTTAAGTGGAACTAATAGGACATTTAATATTAAAATCTAGAAAGTCAGTTTTTCCTGAAATATGGAAAACATAATAATGAGACACTGAAATCACAGCAAAAGTAATATACTTCCTGATGCGTTCTCACTAAAACCAGGAAGATAGAGCACATAACACCAGTTTTAAAGTCTCTCCACTGGCTCCCTGTCGCTCAAAGAATAGACTTTAAAATATTGTTGTTAGTTTATAAATCACTGAATGATTTAGCACCACAATACATTAAAGATCTGCTGCTGTTGTATCAACCTTCCAGAACTCTCAGGTCTTCTGGTTCTGGTTCTGCTCTGCATCCCCAGAACCAGAACCAAACGAGGAGAAGTAGCATTCAGCATCTATGCACCAAAAATCTGGAACAAACTTCCAGAAAACTGTAAAACAGCATAAAACAGCTGAAACACTGACTTCCTTTAAATCTCAGCTAAAAACCCACTTGTTTAGAGTTGTATTTGAAATGTAATAAATTGCAAATTTATTGACGGAATCTGACTTGATATTGTTTTTATTGTTGATTCTATGTTGCATTGTATTTTTGTGTTTGATTTGATGTAAAGCACTTTGAAATGCCTTGCTGCTGAAATGTGCAAAATAAATAAAGTTTGATTTGGTTTGAATTTGATTTGATGCACATAAACAATTAATTTCACACCTCTTATCCCAATACACACTGTGTGAAATAAGGGTGCATCAAAATGAACATACACACAGTAACAGGATTCAATGAATAGCAGGTTTAGGAAAAAAAATAACATTCAAATCTCATTAAACTGACAAAACTAACTCTAGTAGAAATGAAGATGCTCTACTAATTATATATAGACTTAAGGAAATTAGTACATGTGCATGGTTACCTGTTTACAAAAACCCTTTAGAAAAAAATTTGTACCTAACAGATGGTAATTTATCAGCCTAAAGGAACACAATCATATTGATCTTGCTTTCTCTGAACATTCATCTGATGCTCCTTTAACCCTGCAGGCTCCTATATTCCAGAGGGGCTGATGACATCTTGCACATGGGATTATGCTACATATACAACAGCTAATAGGAGCTACACCATGATGCTCTGCTGTTTTGTCTTTTTTATACCACTGGGAATCATCTTTTTCTGCTATCTTCGAATGTTTCTATCTATCCGAAAGACTGGCAGGTACTATAATGTAAATATGTTCACATGCATATTTGCATATTGTAAAAAAAAAGAAAAAAGAAAATGATCATCACAAAAGCTACCTATATTTTCATTTAACTGCTTATTTTGTCCTTCATTTACAGGGAGGTTGAACGTTTGGGCACTCAGGTCAGAAAAACCACTCTTATCCAACAAAGGTCCATCAGGAGTGAGTGGAAATTGGCAAAGATTGCCTTTGTTGTCATTGTGGTGTATGTCCTCTCCTGGTCGCCATACGCCTGCGTCACATTGATTTCCTGGGCTGGGTAAGATCAATTTATGGATTTTTAAATTTTTTTTTAGAGCTGTAGGGACTGAATTTTTCACAATAGTCAACCAATTTCACCTATAAGTTATTTAGGAGACTAGTAAGAAAAATGTTCAGTAGATTTAAAAACAAAGGCAGTTGCCATGAATGCAAATCTTTTATCAAAAGTGAAAGTAGAAATTAATGTTGCATTGCAATGTCTGGGATTACACATAGTCCACACACGAACAAAAGAAAAACAGAGAAAAAAAACAGTCAACATTTTTTATTTATTTTTTATCTAAGATATTAAAGTACAGTGCAAGAGATTTTCCAATAATTCCTGCTTATATTAGAGGAACAGAGCTGCAATGTAATATAGATATAATCCACAACATCATAAGACTGTTTTCAAGTCACTTGTAATGAACAGCTGCATTGCATGCAAAGCTTGTTGTTGTTTTTTTTAAAGTATATTAATCTTGCTGGTAACACTTATGAGAGAGCATTCTATAATTATAGAAGAAAATATTACATATTCTCAATATTGGAATAACAACATGTTGGATTCACAGAGACAACTTTTCACTCTTCAACAATAAAACCAAAGCAGATAATACATTTTTAACAGCAAATGAGGAAGACGTATTGTAGAACATATTAAAACATCCATTACAGAGATTACAAAATTGAATTGTCACATTTTGCTAAGAGTTATTTCACTGGGAATGAAGGCGATTTCTGAAGCAGGTTTTTGATGAGTCATTAAAACTACCGTGTCACCAGGAACAAAGTACATCTTGATGAAACAGGAGATAAGTTGAAGATTTTGAATCTGCACATTTGTCCTCTTATTCTTATCCCAACCTTCAGTAAGCCTCTTGTACCTTTGGTTAAAGGCTGGATTAAAATGAAGTTGTTTTAGTCTGAAATCACATCTTTTTTTTCCCCGGTTATTCTCTGGGGACGGTGGCCTATGCATGCAAACACACAAACACATCTAAGCACTTAAGCAAACATGATCAGATGGATTTAAGCAACCGCCCCTAGCAGATGGCAGAAGTTAATCTCTACCCAGATATGACCCCTCATTATGTCACAAAACAGAAAAATCAGAGGGATCTCTGAGTTTTGATGTGATTTTATATTTTCACCAGAAAAGCAAAACAAACAGCTGTAGATTGCTAAATGAACTACAATTATGCTTGTATTGCACAGAGAGAGTTTAAATGTGTTTTCTTTTGTCTCATTCAGCTATGCCAGCATCTTATCGCCATACTCCAAGGCTGTCCCTGCAATCATTGCAAAGGCATCCACAATCTATAACCCAATTATCTATGCCATTATACACAACAAATACAGGTAACCAGAAAAGCGGTTGTTTTTTTTGATTACCCGTTTTTTATACTTATTGTTACAGGATTGCTAAAATTGTCATTTTCTCACTCTAGAATGGCTAGAAACAAATGTGAAAAGACACCCACATAAAATCAGCCTCCAGTTTTAGGTCAGTTACGATTACCAAAATAATTTTCATGTGTTAAATGTTACTTAAATAAATTAGATCAGTTTTGTATCTGAAAAGAATGAAATATTTTGGTACCTTTCCACAAGCTTCTCACAATAGTTTACTGATTTTCTGGCCCCTTCCTCCTGCAGAACTGGTGTAAATGAGTCAAGTTTGTAAAATTCCTGTGGGGTCTGAATTTTGTTGTGGCTCATACAAAATTTCATTAATTGACTAATGATGATTATTAGAGATAAGTGACCTAACCGTCATGTTTTTGGACAGCGGGAGGAAGCCAGAGAAGATGGAAAAATACCCACACAGGTAGAATATGCAAACTCCATGTAGAAAGACCCTTGGCCAGGATTTGAACCCAGGACCAGTTGTTGCTGCACTGCATCTCCTTCTTCAGCAGCATGAGGTCTTAACCTTTTTTCAGAGTTAATGTTTGCGTAATCTTTTTTTTTTCCCCCACCAGGGGGTCCTTTTTGTGGGCTCTAGTGTCCCTTTTTTAATAGTAGGCTGATAGGAAAGGGGGAAGGAGAAGGACATGCGGCAAATGTTGTCGGGTCCGGGAATCGAACCCGCGACGACCGCGTCGAGGACTGAGGGCCTCCAAACGTGGGGCGCGCTAACCTTTACGCCACCGGAGCACGCCCCATGTTTGCGTAATCTTTTGAACAGATGAACATAGAGTCCTTAGAAATCTGGAAAATATACCCTACTATGAACCAGACTTGGTAAGGTCCGCAATATCTTGATTAATTTCTTGAGAGTTCCCCATGAAGTCACAGAGGGAAGCTGTGTCTGTGGTAATGTCCTAAAATAAATCCAAGGAATGCACTTTTTCAACATATGCATGGTGTGAATTAGATTCCTACAAAATCATTACATCAGCATCCAAGCTTTCTAAAATTGCTCAAAGATATAATAGTTTTATCTAAATGTATGTAAATTTCTGATTTAAAAGAAAATAAAGAAGAATAGTTTAGAAATTCTGTCATAATTTTGGTGATCACAACTGACCAAAAGTAGATTTTTTTCACTTGCATAAGTGAGAGAGAGAAAAAGGCTAACTTTAGTTGTATACACTGCACACAATATCTAGTTTCGACACCATATACCTAATGTGCTGTGTATTCTCCAACTCAACAGGATGACTCTGGCAGAAAAGGTGCCCTGTCTGTGGTTTTTGTTTCCGGCTCCCAGAAAGGAATGCCTGTCCTACTCCATCAGCGAATCCTCTCTGAGGGACTCCATCATCAGTAGACAGTCGAACGCTTCACGCACTCATTTTATTAATGCTATGCCCAACCGCTTTGATACGGTAATGATACACACATTTCTACATTTGCCCACATTTATGAGCTTTATTGCCTTTAATCTGAAAGAACTATGACAAATATCATCTAGCATGCTTTTTAGCAATTTCCATTGTCTTTGCCACTTGATTGCAAGACTTCCATGGCTAGATAATGACTGTACTTATTTATTTTTTCTATTTTGTACTAAAAGATACTTTTGGTATCTTCTTACAGCTGTTTTTACTAAGCACATGCAAAGTTTTTCCAAAGCTTAAGTAGAAGCAAACCTTTTGACAATTTTTAACAGATGTTGAAGGATATGGAGATGGAACATCTGGGGAGGAAATCAGGAGGTTCCTTCAAAACCATGTCATCATACAGGCAGTCGGACAGAGGCAGGTCCTATAAGAGGACATCAGAGCAGAAAATAAATAAATACACACCAGAGAAGGTGAAATAATGCAATCCATTCAGTTATTACTTTGATTTGGATGTTATTGCTCTAGCAAAACTCAAATCTAACACATACTTTTTCTTTATTATGTCCATATGTACAGCAACTACCTACTATGAGTGACCCACTTAGCACCTGCGACCCTGACCTGGTTTCCAGCTCTCTGACTATTGCTACTCTACCTTTACTCGTTCTCACCAGGAGGCGCAGTGAGAGTGCAACCGATGAGATTTCAAACACATGCAATGACAAAAGCAACATCAGGGAGCGACTGCACAGCCAGAAGAGCAGCTCTTTTGATTCCCTGAATCTTGGGAAAAAACCCTACGCTGAACCAAAGTCTCCCCAGAGTGTTCCTCGCATAATTGTCATCAGTCCCACCTCTGAAAGCAGCATTATCAGCTCCAATAGTGTCCGATTCGAAGATAACATTGAGGCAATGGAAAACAATGTCTTTGTTAGTCTGAACTTTTCAACAGAAGTATTCGAGGCAGTGAAACTACTTTCTTGACCAGATGGAAATATTTATGCTTTGGACAATCAAATGGACAGATATCAACGTCCTATACTTTTCTCCCAGCATGTTGAATTATCCTGCTTGTGACTATTATCACAGAAACTGCAGAGCAGAAGAAAATCTGTGAGATTAAGCAAGATAAAGTTCTCTGGCTGGGAGAGATTCACGTAAAAAGGCGTTTCGCATGTTTCTATGAGTTCTCACACACACAGAAAAACAACAACTGTATTTTTGTTTTTCAAAGCTTGATGTGCCACACAAAAAGCTTATCTGGACTGAAAAAATCCTCAATATATTCTCCTTCTACTATTTTTTAATGAAATCAGAGAATGCAGCAGAAATGCTGAAAATCAGACAAGAGTGGACATATAGAGACACAATATTTTTGTTTCCCTTTACGCCTTAAAATCAATAAGAAATTGAAGGAAAGCAAAACAATCTCATGTTCTAACTGTGTCTTTGAAGCTCAGATATTCATTTTTTTATCTTGTGCTAGCTTCTTTAGGCCACATGGACCAGATTTATACTGGCAACAATTCAGCAGTGTAATGAAAAGTGAAGGAGTTCAAGCCCTCAGGAAAGGTGGGTTATCTCCCATAACACCGTGATATTTCTCTCCACGCTCACTCTTCTGATACTGCTCTGTTGTAGTTGGTCATTCTAAAACAGTGGCAACAACGTAAATCATTTGAGGTGTAATTTGCTGAGATGTAAGTCCATCTCAGCAAATCTGAAGCACATCAAAAAGTCATTATTTCATAACTGGGATTGAATTGTAATGTAGGTGACAGAATATTAACCTGTCTGAGTTGGAATAAATTCTGTATATAAACTGGATTTTTTATATTGGCCAATTTTGGCCAGTACAAGACTGGCAACATCCTACAAGAAAGACAAATACCAAAATATCCTTGTTAAAGAACTTGGTCCTTTATAGAGTTGTGGATCCAAATATATTAATAGGAACTTGCGTGGAAGACAAAAGCATAAAAAATGCAAGACCCAGTTGGTAATGATATTAGCAAACTGCCTAGGGTGGGATTTATTGTTTTTATAAAATACACAGCAAATTATTGGCTTCCTTATTAAATTATTGGCAATTGTGTTTCACCAGAAGCTCAAGACTGCTAATCTTACACTCTCCACCGTTCAAGGGTTTTTTTACTGTTCAAATAGATTTTTTTCTTACTGCATGTGCATCTGTCACCATTTTCACTTCATTCTGACAACTGACACCACAGAGGAATCACAAGCCAACATTTAGTGAATAAAACTATCCAACAGTCTTGAGTGGAACATGGAAACCCCAGAACCTTTTGGCAGCAACAGAACAATAAAGTGAATGAACACAAAACCTAAAAATTTTTTCCAAAAGCTTTGGTTTGGATAAGAATAATGTATATTTTTATGAATCAATTATTTTTAGCAAACTGTTTTAACCATTATTACATCTTGATGAGGCCTGTTTCGATATATACTACAGCTTATTTTCTTTCCAATCTCTGTAGATTTAAAGTCAGAAGATGAAATTATTGTTAATTTTGTAAAAAAAAAAATACATCCGTTCATGAGAAAAACTACATTTTACCTTGCATAGTGTGGACATTTTCTTCATATCAATGTCACTGTTACTGTTTCCATGTAGGTTTAAATTTCCATCTATTTGCCATCTGTTCTTTAAATCAATGTTTCCTACATTTTATTCTGCAATTTCCTGTAGATAAGTTGCTTAAAGATTCAAATGTCATACTGTTGCTACTGTATGTTCTGCTTTGTTTCTTATTGTTTCTTCCTTTTAATAAACATTTTCTCATTTTTAAAAATGTAAAAAAATGTCACTATAGATATACAGACAATATATATATTGTCTATATATTGCCAACCAAAGAATGCTCAATGGACCTGATGAAAACTATTTTCAAACAAAAATTATGTGTTAAATAAACCTGTTTTGAATTCCATCCTCGTCTTTAATTATTGCCAAAAGGTGATGCGGAAATATTCTCGTTGACTTTTATGTGTGCAATGTCAAGCAATGTTTGTTGCTGAAAATATTATATTAGCATAAAACACAGTAGTGAACCAAGGAGGTCAGTGAACAATAAAAGGCTTGTCACAACCAATGATTTCCAGGCTGAACAGAACATGACTACAAAAGAATGTTCCAATTAGTCAGCAGTAAAAATTTTCTCTGAAGCCATGTGCAAACAAAAGATATATTCTTTGCATATTTGATATAATCACAGGTTTTGTTAGAGCAGAAATGCATTTTTGCTAACTGAAAATGTTTTGCTGTTCAAGGATAACTAATATAAACTTTGTTTTGATTTGAGGCTTGCAGAGACAGAAATATTGGAAAATTTTGCCTCCATCCAGATGTGCACTTATCTACCAAATCCACTGTGCTCTTTTCTGGGTCAACGGGGGCTAACGCCATTCCTGAGTGGGAGGGGTGATACTTGTCTAACAGGTCAGCAGTCCATTTCACAGCCAAGACAAAAACAGATGAGATAACCAAATGAGATAACCAATTCACATCCATCAAAGGGATTTGACTTCTTATGGATATTTTTGGGCTGTGGGTGGGAGCAGTTGTAAGTGCAGATGAGTGAAAGTCACTGAACAATTTGAGTTGTCAGTAGGACTAGAAAAGCCTCTCAACTAAACATTTTCAGAAGCAAGGGAACTTTATTTATGTAGCACCTTTCAGCCAGAGAGAAAAGCTTCTCATTTAAAGTCAAGTTAAATTTATTTGAATATCACATTTTAGCAACAGGGGAAATTCAAAGTGCTTTACATAATAAAAACAGAAAGCAATGACCAGCAGGATGCATTCATTTTCACCAGCAAAATGAAGAAGAATCTCTATTAAGAATAACTGGTTGCATTACATATATGCCTTGGGAGGGCTTTAGTGTGAATATGTTCTGAGAGGTGATACAATTATAATTGATCAGACACAGACAAAGTATTTTTAAATATGTTATTCTCATAAAACATTTCTTTAAATAGTGTAGTGCTTGATTATATTGACAAAGCAAATCTGGTTGAAAATAATGACAGCAAAAGGCCAGCAGAGGGAGGTAGAGAGCAACATTCAGAATTGAGCGTTTTTTCTGAGCTTTTTCTATTTTCCCTCCTTATTATTCAGAAAAACAACAAACCAAACCAAATATTGAAACAAAAAAAAATTAATTAGTTAAATGAATACCCACAATCAAATATCTATTGTCACAAAAGAAACATCAGTGAATACAGGATATTACATGTCTTGACACAATCCGTTAACTGGAGGCTACAAAAACTGAAGTGCAATATCTTTTTTTCTATTATATCTACTGACCTTGCCTAAATTGTTGGTGGTACATTAGTACAGTACTCACTGTACTAATGAATCAAGATACTTCTGACAAGTTTTGATTTTTGTAAGCAGAAACAAAAATGACATTGCAACTAAAAATGAGAAGCATTTTTACACATAAATAAAAGCAATTAGACAAGAACAGAGAACTCAGTAATGCAGGTATGTCAGAAATGGAGACATTTCAAAATGTTTACTCTCTACAAAATAATTACACAGCTGGGTCATAATAAGGCTACTGTGGGATTCCTTGTTGATTAGTATAAAGCCTTTTTTAAGATATTGCTGTCTCCACTCACAAACATGATTTCTGAGGTCCTAGGAAATGTAAATTACCAGACATATTGATGCAATAATTATTTGGTTTTCAGAACCATATAAGGTTTAAAATAATGTGACTCATACAAAAAAGTCAGTCTCTTAAATACTAACTATAAGATACTTTCCAAACTAAGTGTCCTCCGTTCCAAAGATACATGCTTAGCAAAGAGGTTTGTTAAAAATAAGCATTGAGCAGATGATGTGTGGCGACTGCTCTACATGTTGAACAAAAACAAAAATATAATTTCCATAGATGCAAACATTTGGCAGGATTCAGCAAGATCTCTGTTTCAAACCCATGGACTTTGAAGTGAAATTTACTCAGTAGTACCATTTATTAAAGCCCCTAAAGCTAATATTTGAACAAACGATGTTTTGTAAAACAATTTTCTGTCAAACAATTTTTTGTCAAACATGTTACCTTTACTTTGATAGTAGGTTTGATCAGTTCATAATTTTCTTAACATCAATTTCTTCATTTTTCCAAGCCTTATCTCTCCTCTTTCCTTGTCTCATGTATTAATTTTTACCCTCTTCTGTTTGCTTTAGACAGCCCTGAATAGCAGCTGATAAGCCTGTTGACTATTCCTGTTTTATGAGAACACATTCTCCTGAAATTGGTGGAGAGCTCTGACCATGCATAAGTCTTTTTCCATCGAAGCCTGGGTCATGACATTGAGTGATTGTACTTTAGGTAAAGAATAACTAAAGTGTCAGTTTATAGCTACAACAAAATCAAAATGCTTTAGTGTTTGCATGGAAACATGTGTATTTAATATAATCAGCACATATTTCATTATTAATTGCAGTCAATTCTAAGCTGTAATACTGGGAAAATTGACTTTGGTCAAGTTCCCATAGTCAAAACAATCTAACCTCTAATGACTTTAAAGAAAGCTAAGATTTTCTCACAGTTAGGCCCAATGCTTTTTAATTTTAGCACTTTTAAACATATGTTTGTCTCTTTTGCGGTTTTGAAGTTAATGTGTTAAACACTAAAGAGTCAGTTACTACTGAAGGCCATGACACAACAATGTGAGTTCACTAGTTTAATAACAGAGGAGAGAGAATGAGAGTCTGCTGATTCTGAATATTGATGAGGAACAACATATTCTGTCTCTACAGGTAAATAATGAGGAACCATTCAGTGCCCAAAGTACTATAATTCAGAAAAATCTTTATATATGCCATCTTATGAATGAAACTGAAAATGAATAAAATAAATTATAAAAATGAACGAATAAATAAGTAAATAAATATGGATAATTTTATGCATTTATTAAATCCACAATAATTATAATTGTAATTATAATTATATTAAATGCACATACAATTATCTCACTGTATTAATGAATTTCAAGTAGCACCAAGTATCCAAAAATAATTTCATAGATACTGAAATGACAAGTTTAATAATAAGAAATGCTCACTTACAGAACTGTGCAAAAATCAAATCATTAGAAAAACTAAAGCCATCATTGCTGATACTTCTCATCCTTTACATGCTGAGTTTCAGTTTCTGCCTTCTGGCATCAGGCTCAGACTTCTTAGTATAAAAAGTAACAGGTACAAGCTCTCTTTTGTTCCCACAGCAATATCTCTTTTTTATGCAGGACAAGGTAGAGGGACATGCACCTGATTTAGTGTTTGTAGCAACTGTCAGTCAATAATGAAATACGTTGCTGTAGTCTTTCCTTTAGGCGTGTTTGTTGTTTTTTATTTTTTAGTCTTTGATACTTTGTCTTTTAGTTTTTATACTTGCTGTAACATCAATTGCCCATTCAGGATACAAATAAATCTGAATCTGTTAGTTAGTTAGCTTCCAAATTATAGACTGACAGACTGATTTTGAGCAGCTGATGCCAACAGTCTGAAGTGCTGGATGGTCTATTTGACATTTGTGCTCCTTAAATCCCAAAGGAAACATTGCACTTGGCTTTAAATGTCTCTCTGATAATGACCTAGCTCTGACCCATGCTTTGAGCAGATGCATCTACATGAGATCTAAGTGCTGCTTGAGTCTGTGTCTGCTGGTTAATGTCCTAAAAACACATTTCTTTCTCTCTTTCATTTAGCACTGAGATTCATGTCTTCTGGTGTGCTTGTTTGTTCATTCTTGATAGCTTGGCAGATAAGAAAGAGAAAATGTTTTCCCCTGTGAGAGAAAGCACTTATGAAGAGTGATTGTGTTTAAAAAGGAGAAAAAAAAACTTATAACAGGATTGTTTCTGAATTTTTGCACATACTTATTCACACTAATATCTTGGAATCCTGAAACATATGTGCAAAACTTTTGCACATATGTTATTGAAGTAAAATGTCTCAATTGTTTTACAAATTTACAACAACATCAAATAAAGCGCTATATGTTATAAAAACCCCAGAGACTAAACAAACTGTGGGTGATTCACTGTACAAAGATGGGTGAAGGGATTAGCTATAGGCTTATATTAGTCTGAAAGGGTCAGACTGATTAGACTGGGGCCAGACAAAGTACACTCCCCAAAATAAACATCTACACTGGTGTTTGTCTTGCTATTTGTAGATACTGTAAATACAGACATGTCTGGAAAAATAATTATTTCATATATTACAAAATATTTAATCTATTTTACACAAAACATTTTCTCCCATTAATTTAACATTGTTTTTTTATTTTGTTTTTTTTTATTTTTTCAAACTTCTTTTTAAACCATAACATGCAAGAGTAGAAAAAAATTATGCTGAGCTCAATGCGCTGCACAGCATTCTTTAGAAAAGATCTCAGACTAATTTACATAAAAATATTTAGACCACTGTTGTCTCTGGTTTAACCTGGAAAAAAGGATTTATATACAACAGATATTGCATTCACCATCAAGTTGTGAACATGTGTGTATATAATGTGTGCGGATGGGTTAGGCTTAAAGGTTCAGCTGTGAGAATGGTGATTGGGGTACTTCTTTCCTTATGTGACTGATGTATTGCACGTCATTCAGAGGAGTAGATTATCATCCTATTAGTCCCAGTGTGACCATGTGTGTGTCTGGCAGCAGGCTGATGAGCTGTGATCTATAAGCAAGCAGAGACGTGAGCATATGGGGACTGGAATAAACCATTGGACAGGACAAAAGACTGTAGGCTGTCTGAGTTTTGTGTGCTGCTGCACTCTCTCTATTGTTAAGGTTTGGTATAATTATCCCATGTCCCACACGTCCCCTTTGTTCTCTTTGCAACAGATTTTAGCCTCTGGCCATATTTGACAGGAAAAGGCAGTGATCAAAACCCTTCTCTGAGAAAGACCATCAAGGGGATAAAAGAAGCAGAACCAAAACCAGTGCATTCATTAAAAATAATGCTAAACATTCATTCATTCATTCATTCATTCATTCATTCATTCATTCATTCATTCATTCATTCATTCATTCATTCATTCATTCATTCATTAATTCATGTGTACTCCAACTAGACAGAATCAAGTGACATCTTATTGTGCTAACTTAACCTTATCATGGTGACAAGGATGTTGATTTCATGGGAATAAGTTGACAAACTTAACAATGGTTTCTTATAAAAATGTAGCTGGTTAATATTTGCTTTTACATTGTTGTGTTTTACAAATAAAATCTTTGTTACGTTGAACATGATTTATTGTAAACAACCAAAAACGTACCTGTTCTACGGATTTCTTCACTTTACACACTCACAGTGATATCTATCTACCAACAACATGTTATAAATTTATGGTGGGATTTGTTGTTGTTCCAGTAGATGCCTCACTGTGATGTATGTGAAGACTTTCTCCTGTGTTACTATTCTTTTGCTTCTCCTGGGTCTGCCTACAAAGCCACCAATAATAGAGGTGCTCACTTTGAAACCAGTCAAAGGTCTGTGCAATGCTTCTGTGCGCATCATTACCCTGAAAATTATGTAGCAAATGTTGGACTGGGACCAGTCCAACATTTTGCCCATGGTGGCCCAACATGGTTATTTATAAGATAAGATAAGGGCTATGGCATACCATGTGCAGGTTTATTGTTTCAAACATTAAAATAAAAATGCAACAGATGTTGAGAGAGGCCCCACTTCCCATCTTGAAGTGAAAGTGGATGTCAAGTACTACCAGATATATCAGTGCTTTATGTAGTATATTGTTCATACAAATATACAATTGTGACCATAAAAAGATCATACATCCATATAAACTAAAGAGCTCCTCATCAAAAGGGTTCCTTAATGTATGAAAAACAGAGAGTATTTCACTGGTGTTATTTCTCTGTTCAACAGTGATAAATCCTGCACTGTTTCACCAACATTACACGATGATAATAACTGAACAGTAACACCTACAATCTGTAACTTTATGACATGTATGCATTACCTGTGTAACTCTGAACTTATCCTGCTCTTTAAGTTGTAATCCCTACAGGTTGTGTGTCTTTCTGGTGCATGGTACTCCCTGAAAAAAATTCTCTGTTTATGAGTTGAATTAAATTAGACGTAATTCAGGTCATTAACTCAGTTCCTTTGAAAATTAAATAGTTATATTATAACTAGAGTCAGCCCTTCTTATTATTACTTAAATTAGTCAAAATTGGTCAAATAAAGACAAATAAATTTGTCTATATTTGACCCATTTTAAGCGTTTGTGAAAGTAATAAAATTTCTTTCTCTCTGACTCATTTTCCCCCTCATTTTTAGTTGCTTCATTTCCCTTTTTTTGAGGCGAAAATGACTCTCTCCTGCCTCCCTCTTCAGTGGGTTCTCTTTTAGGTAACTCACTAGAATGGAGTAGTTACGCGTGTGAACTAAACCATATGCACCATTTTAAAAAGGCAACACAAAACTACCTTTTCATTGCAGTCTTTATGTTGGCTTCTCCCTCCAGAGTGTTCATTTGGCTGTTCTAAGGCATGCAGTGAACACCATCCAGTGCCAGGACGTAGGCTCAGTGTGAATGTGTACTGTAGACAGGATCAAGTCAGGAATGACGTAAGTATCTAATTAAGCCAGTGCTATGAGGGTATAACTACAAAGTCAATATTGATCTGTCTGGACTAAAAAGATAAAGCGAAGAAAATCCAGCACCAAAGGAGAAGAACTGCTAATTGCCAGGAGAAAAATAATGAGGAACAGAAAAACAAATAAAGGGAAAATTTGCAACTGACTCCAGATTGTGTATAAGCCAAATTGCACAAGGGAATAAGCTGGAGTTTGTGTAATTTAATTTCTTGATTGTATAATTTTGTTTCTTTAGCCTTTAAAGACAGGAAAGCTGAGAAAATATTCTGTATTCCCATGAAGGATGTACACTGGAATTAAAACAGACCTGCTTAAATAAAGAGCTCCAATTAACGACTTGCTACCCTTTGCCTTATTGTTGGAACGACTGCATTGGAGCAGTGAAACAAATTTCTAACAGGAACGAGAGAATCTTTTGTTTATATGACTTCATCAAGCTCAGGGAGACCTTTTCATTGAAGCCTCTGGGGTGTGTTCTTTGGTCTTGATCTCATTACGGCTCGTTTCACCTTAAAGGAAGCGGCCCGTAGCAATGACTCCATGTTCCCAAAATATCCAGATGAAAGATAAACCGTCCCCTCTTTGCTCCCAGCTTCCCCCTCCCGTGTCTCCCCCTCCTTCCTCTTGTCATTTTCTCTGCATATCACGCTCCCACACTCTTTTCTATAATCCATGTTTTCCCCCCTGTGTTGCCCCTCAGTGCGGCGCTTTTTATACCTTAATCTCACCCTTCATTATTATCTCCTTCATTTCTCCTCCCCTTACTGAATCTCCTCCTCTTTTCTCCCCTTCCATTCTCTGCCCATTCTTCATCTCCCCACCCTACCTCCTTTCTCTCCCCTCCTCCACCTTTCCCCTCCCACTGTCATTAACTATAGTATAAAAGAGCATTGCATCCCTCTGTGGCTTTCTCACACACGGTGGGAGTGCTAGAAAGGGAGGAGTGCAGGGGAAACTGGAAATTACACCATCTTTAGTACCTGACTGGAGTTGTTGTCCTCTCTGGAATTCCAATTGAAGAGGTATGTTCCTTAAGTTTGTGCTATAATGACACCAAATAGTAATAAAATAGAGATGTATTAATGTTTACCATATGAAGGTATGTTTTAGGACGACCGGACATTTCCTACAAAAACAACTTAGCAACCTTCTGCAGAAAAAGTGACTAATTCAATAAAAGCATTAAAATGTTAGAAAATAAACTTGAATCTATTTTAGATAAAATGATGTGAAATTAAATCTCAATATAAAATTTTTATCCATTGAATTCTTCATCTCACTTCTTTTGTTTCTGTACTGTACCAAAAACTATCTCTTCTGTCATATCTCACATGCAGTCTTGAAGCAACTTAGCAGACCTTTTAAAGTCAAGGGGTAATTATTTGATCTTTTGTGTATTTTTTTTCCTGCTACCAGCATCTCTTCTTGTGATCAATACCAATTAAAGAGAACATGAGCGGGAACTACAGCGTCACTCTGTTGGGGCCGGCCCCTTGGGGTTTCAGGCTACAAGGAGGGAAGGACTTTAACATGCCCCTCACCATCTCCAGGGTAAGTAACAAACACAAACACAATTGAATTCAAATGGGAAGACGTGAGCAGGTGACAAAACAGTCTGCACTGGAATCTTATGTCATGCTTCAAGATTGTGTTAATATGCAATGCTATCAAATTGCAAAGTTAAAAGCATTGCATTCTTAAAGTTTAGTCCTGCACAAGCATGTGAAACCATTCACCTCAGAGAAGTGGTGAAGTGACCTGTCAGCAAACCTGTGTGGTTGGTGGAAACGGATTTCTGTCCTTCAACTTCTGCACCTTTCCCTTACTGCTACCTTCATCTTGAGGCTTATTGCCCAATTTCTCCAAACCACACCAGTGATGGCTTAGCTGAACCATCTGCCATCTGTCATCTATTGACCACACAGGAAACTCGTTTTAGCTTTCTTTTCATTCCCCTGCACTTCAAGTGTCTATCGAAAGCAAGCAATCAAAGTTTTGGCACAAAAATCTTGGCTTGACTCCTGGTGTCTGAAGAAGTAACTTGATGGTCCCTTGGTTTTATGTCTTAGTAGTGTAACCTTTCTCTGACTGATGATCTTTCACACACCACACTCCCAGATCTGCTTTCCTCGTCACTTTAGCTGCAATGAGATCCAGGAAGAAGATAATCCCTTTTTTGATGTTAGCAAAGCTTCTGTTTCGTTATGCTTGGAACTTCCCAACAGCCACAGCAATTCTGACACAAATACACACAGTCACTAAGAAAGTTGTCTACTCTATAGTGCACACATTTCTGGTTCCACAAATCTGATAATGAATGGTTTGGCAGATCCTGTGCCAATCTCCCTCGGGGCCATTTTGGGTTGCCATGTTTGTCTTATTAGTTTGGATGTGATACTTTTCCCTCTAAGCGAAGCCACATGAATTTCTATCCAAGTTGAGTGTTTCTTTGTGACTGTAAGTGTGTGCCTGAAGGCTGGAGTCCAAACATGGAGACAAGATTATGAAAGACACTTTCTGGAAAACACAGAGCAAACTACCAAAACAGAATAAATAGAAAGAAAACAAAAAATTCACCCCATGAAAAAAAACACTAAATATACTTCCTAAAAACAAGAATCATTTGAGCATATAACTGTTATATAGATAGTATTTAAAAAGATGTTCATTTCATGTAAAAGCATTTTTTTATCTTTATATGGGTCCAAGAGAATTCTCACTCCCATGCAAAGTTGACAGTAAGTAAACTGCACCTGTCTGGTCTTAGTCGAACTGAGACTACATTGTAACAGTTTATTAACGTGGTTTGAATGACGCACTGCCACAGCTTTAATGTGTGTTGCAAGGTTCATAGACTGTATGATTTGGCTTATCACAAATATATAGATGGTTTTATCTGTGCATCAATCTGTTATTTCTTTGGGGGAAAAAATACCATTGCTTTTAGAAAGTGTAATGTCAATGCAATTTACATTATTTATCAAGAACTGGCTTGTTCTAATCAGAAATTTTCTTATTAATTGCCAAACCAGGAGACTGAGAGGTACATGTCAGAAGACCTTTGGATTTGTTTGTAATAAATATATCAGCATCAAAGTGACAGGCACATGCAAAGCATACAGATATGGATACAATTTGTAAAAATTCTTAAATTATGATCAAATAGAGACTGTAAAGAAGCTACTTTCCTTAAAAATTGGAAATGAACAAGAACAGGTACTCATCTAACATTGTTAATATTTACAGTCAGAGTAGTAATTAACTATTCACACCAACTGAAAAGAGAGGAATAAATAAAAGCTTTCCAAAGCTCACTAAACAGCTTTGTTCACTGAGAAAATGCTGCTATGATAATAAAACAAAAAGATTAACGTCTTTTTCTATGTGCTTATGAATGTGAAGAGAAAGGTCACATTTGTGTCTGTAAAGGCATGAAAAACGTGCAGTTTGAACAAGTAAATCACTAATTGGTTGTAAAGTTAATCATCCAAAACCCTAAAGCACCTTCCAAACAGTATATACTTTATTCAGTACGAGTCAAACTAACTTTCTCATTAACGCCATTACTCATTTATTTGAAGAACTTTGGTTTATAGTGATGTGTTCAATTTAAGTACCTGCAGCTGGAAGTGCTATTTTCCTTCTTCTTTTGCTTATGGCTGTAGACTCTTAGCCTCGGAAGCCGATGACAGTTTGACTCAAAATTAAAATGTGCCTGTATTTTAGGTATATTTTCACTTTAACTTTATTATTCAAACTTCATGCAGCACATGACTTATTCCTCACAAACAACATTTTCAACCAAATACCAAGAGTCAAATAAACTCTAATCATCTCCACCTTATTAAATCCAGCTAATGATGTGTCTATGGCCACATGCAGCCATGCAAACTTGCACACTCAAATTAAAATGCACATTCGAGCTCTGCCAGTCTAACCATAATGTTGGTTCTAAGCAAAGACCACAGAATAAGGGTTATTAGTGTATGCAGAACTACTGCCAAACCACATTTACACCAACAACTGCTGTTACTAATGCCCACACATAATATGTGAGCAAAGTATGCATTTTGTTCCTAGTGCAAGATGTGCATGTAGTGTAAACACATTACATCAGTGGGTGCAATGGCTGTAACCATAAGTGACTCTAGTTTTGAAGTAAATTGGCCTCACTATCCTGTTCATCTTTTTATTTTTAACAACTTAATTTGGTAAAATTACTTGTGTTTCATGGTTATATCCCAGTAAAACATGTTAAGAGTTTCCCCTGTTGAAGTTCTCCAGAAACAGAGAAGAAGAAAAGAAGCATAGTTATATAATAGGTTCCAGTGTGTTCCCCAAACAGTTACGTTAAAGACGATAATAATGCCTGTCCTCTTATTCAAAGAGGATTTCAGACAGAAGAAAGGGTATTGCACCACAATTAATAGCTGTTTAAATCTGCAGTATAAACCCTTTTAAAAAATATGATGCGTTTTACATGTTTGCCAAAAGCGTCACGGTGTTGTGACAATAGAATATGAGACAGATAAGCTGTGAAAAAAAAGTCGAATTCCAATAAATCCTCCCAGTGGTATTACTGCCATCTATATAAACATACAGCTCAGTCAGAAACAACAACGGAGAACCAGGAGGAGGACCATAGGACTGTCAATCAAGCTTCTGTACATGCTGCTCATACAATCCCCCTTGTTTTTGGTACAAACGTTCAATCTTGAGCTAAAATGTGCTGCTTACATTGAACAAATTGTAATTGAATGCACTGAGATATTCCTCCTTCCTTTGATTGATTGTTTCTGACTTTGAAAGGAACAAAGAGCCTTGTTTTGATGCTATATTATAAGGATTTTTCTTACTTTGTGTCAAAGTAAATTTTGTAATGTATGTCTTTTTGGTTTTAAAAAAACAGGCCACCTAATTATATCTCACTACAATCACCTTTGGATAAGACTATCTGGCAAACCACCTTTGAACAATTTAGTGGAAATCCATTTGTGTCAAACGTTTTCTTTTTAAAGGGATAGTTTCCCAACATGCAGAAGAGTGTGTGTAGCATTATTTAAAGTTAAGTGGATGAAGAAATGAATCAATATATAAATCTCTCTAATGGAATCCATTTGCACTTTCCACAGCAAAAATAGTTTTAAAGGAAAATAGCCCATGGGAGAAGATGCATTAGACTTCTAAGAATAATATGTTTCTTTATGATCACTCTGTCTAACAAGACTGGCTGTTCAACTGCACCTGTTCAGCTGAGACTGTATATTTGCTTAGGTATATCTTCTGGTGTATTGAAACTAATCAAAATTTGTATAAGGCAAGATATTATAAATGCCATTTAAAATAAAATACATAGTTTTCCTGCTAATTTCTTTGAATATCTGTAAATGTGAAGTTTGGTCATTTGGTGGACGGTGGTCTATGTTTGAACAGCTGTAAGTGAAGAATGTTTTATTTAAACAAAACCTAGAATATTGGACCTTTGTGTGGTGAGGATGGCAAAGTTTTATCTATGAAAAACACTTCCATGGAAGAAAGGAGTTCCCAAACCAGAGGCAGACACTTCCTGCTTTCCCAGAGATGTCATGGGTTCATATCAGACTGTTCTTCCATAGTCTTTCTTCTAATATCAGTCTCCCTTCTTTCAATTTTGAACTTTATACAAATGAACCACTTCATTAATGTTTTTTTTTTCTTGCAAATATCCCTGTCAACACTTTATATGTGTGTTAAAGTGACATTACGTAAATCATGGACAATCAAATCTGGGGTTCATTTTTCAGCCGTCCTTATGATCCTCAATGGTATTGTTGAATTGGATCAAGAAAGTCCTGCAGCAAATTCTTGGCTACATTAATCTTGACCAAAGTTACTTAGATTTATACACTTGGTTTTTAAAAATACACAAAAGTTAAGTCTATCCCATTGCAATGAAAAAATGTTAAGATAATGTTTCTTTTATTAAGTTGGTGTCATCATGATCTCCTTTTATATTTGTTTAATGACATATTTTTGTATTTTTTGAATGTCTCACAGCATTTCTTTTCACATCACCAACAAATGAAAGACCACGCTCAATATCATATTACATCCATCATGTTACAAGTAACCATTTTTAACTCTAGTGACATATGTTTCTAAGGACTGCGATTTCAATTTAATAAATAGAATCCTCTCAGGCCAGAGACCCTTTACAACCCTGGCAAGAACAATGCAATGGAGTCATAACACACTCTAGTAAATTCATAGTGTAGAGGACAGTGTAACCTATTGTTAAATGGTGCTATAATGGATTTTCCACAGAAGCTGTTAATCCCGTTATGTCTCCTCACCCTTCCTCCCAGGATGGCTGCCTGGCCTCATCATGTTTGTTCCTAACAGTGGATTCCAAGGACTCACAAGAAAGGAAGCAAAAGAAAATGGTTTAGTTTTATATTACCGTAGTAACTTTTCTCCTTATTTTATGTCAATTAAATGCAATTTCATGCCTTTTAATTACTGCCATAAAAGTGAAACCAAGTGATTATCAAAATGAGATTTATTGCTGCAGCTACTGTTCTGACATTATCATCCGTGCAAAAACTCTACAAATGGTTCTGCGACAAAAAACAAAAACAAAAAACAAACAAAATGAAAATTACAGACCACATCACCTCATTTTCTTTAATGTAGGGCTTAGCATATTTTAGCCATTGGCTGCACTGAGTTCCCACAACACCTTAGAGACAATGGTGTTCACTCTCACTTCAACAGTAAGGACCACACCAAACTAAAAGTCTGATTTTTAAACCTTCTTTACATACCAACAATCACAGAGTAACAATGTTGTCACTATAGTTAAGTGATGGAATATCCCTGCGTGTGACTGTAGTCATTATAAATATAATTATGGTAATGCCCTAATTTATTCCTCATTATGTTTGATTCTTTAAAATGACATTATATGCAAATATTTAAAATGTCTTGTTTTTTATATGATTTATTTATGCTACTTGAATTTCTGTAATTGATCTAAAATGTATTTATATGTATTTCCAAGAATGTTAGAAAAACATTTCCTTACCAAATTCAACTGGAGTTACTGTCTTTTCAAACATTTCATTAATATGTGTGCACATATGATCACACTGTGTGCCTATAGTATTTACAATTACATATATTTCTCTCTAAGCTGCTGTTCAGTGTCAAACTGATTCTGACCAGAATTGACCTCCTTTTACACAATCACTCATCTGCAGAGTGTTTTTTTACTCCCTAGTAAATTGCTTAATTTGCAGTGCTTTATTCCATAACCTCTAGTTCAAGGGTCTCAAACTCCAGTCCTCAAGGGCCAGTGTCCTGCAACGTTCAGATGAGCCTCTGCTGCACCACACCTGAACAGAGTAATTAGGTCATTAGCAAGGCTCTGGAGAACTGATCTACACAAGGAGGAGGTGATTAAGCCATTTAATTCCAGTGTTTTGTACCTGTGGCACATCAAAAAACTGCATGACAGCGGCCCATGAGGACTGGAGTTTGACACCTGTGCTCTAGTTGTTTCATTTGAGAACTTTGCGTAGCAGAGACTGAATAAACATCTTTAGCATCAAAACATTTATTTGGTAAAGAAGTTAATTAGATCTCCTTTTACAATTATTCTTTTCTAGTACATGAAACTGAAATGCGATTTTTTTTGCCAGTTTCAGGGTTCAGCTAAACGATGAAAGCTGAAACTGAACATTTTGTTACTTGGGATGATGAATTGTGAGGGAAATATTGCCTAGCTGTTAACATGTTATTGATGGATACATCCGTGTGGGATGACATTTCGTCTGCTCTGCCTCAGTGTCCTGCACCTCTTTAATCTTTTACTTAATTTTTTTCTGCCGCGTCTCTTTTCCTCTTGCATCCATCTCACTCACCTCTGTATTTCCCCTACTTTGTCTTTGTAATCTCTCTGGGCCTCTTCATCTATAAATATTTACCTTTTTTTCTTTTGCTAGGAAATAAAAATAGTGTAGCTATAACACAGTTGTGAGACAGAAAGTCTTAGTGTATTTTGAAACCAGGGATTGTTAATGGCACTAAGACCCATTGTTCTGCCTATAAACCAAACAACATTGGAGCCTTTTGGAAAAATTTGTGCTAAAAACAATTTCAAATGTTTTAAAAATCTAATGTTGCTGTAAGCATTTTAGCAAGTTTATCTGTCAAACCAGACTCCAAATAGGTTATTTGGAGTCTAAATATTTTAACTGACTGCAATAAATTAAATATTTTTCAGACCAAATATTCTCTTTTGCCCAAAATTAGAATAGCCTAATGTTTAAAATAGGATATGAATTTGACCTATCTACAAACTTTACAGGTTGGCCTAAAAAGTAGTCCTTGCTCAGAAAGCTGACCAATAAATTGATTATAACCATAAATTAAATTTTGTGTTCTTTTGTTGAAAGGAGAACCTCTTTTGGAGTGTGTCACTATATTAATCAGCCTTCAGAAAGAAGCCAAACCATTAATCACTTAAAAGCACAGCTTGCTGGGAATTAGCCAAGAAACACCAGAATTATAAACATAAACCTCTTAACCCAGAGGGACTAATTGTACCACAGATCTCTCCAAGATGAGTTCAGGCTTGTATTTTGTTTTTGTTTTAAGAAAATTGTAATTATAATAAAAACAGCATTGTCAAAGAGGATAATTTCTTTGACTTATAAATTCATAGATAGCAGAAAACATTATTTTATTGATCAGAACTTCACCTTTAAGATGGTTGAGTATTTATATTTATCTGTACAATAAATGACAATAGTCATGAAGTTTTCAGGATCAACATAATGGTGGAATCCATCCATCCATCCATCCATCCATCCATCCATCCATCCATCCATCCATCCATCCATCCATTAGGAACAGTAGGTAGAAATTTTGCCTCATTATGGAGATATCAAAAGACAAATTACAATTAGTAACTTAGTAACTTTCTTTCACTCTGGTGAAAGAAAGTTACCGTACTCTTTCTTTCACAAGTGTAACTCTGTTATGACAATTTTTTACAGTGTATAATGCAAACAGTCCAGACAAAGCAGATATACACTGAAAAAAACATTGCTGAGTTTCTGATCAAAAATATTGTTTTTAGTAGAAAAGCATTGCTCTTAAATTTTCCATGTTTCTGTAAATAGACCATGTCTTAGTTCAGACCTGAACCCATTCTAGAAAAAGTTTTGAGGAAGCTAGGATATAATAAATGGCCCGAACTTGTAAAATTATTTCTGAAAAAACCTGAGTGTTAGTGGGGGATTTCACTGAAAAAAAAAAACTGTTTGTGCTTTGTTGATTTAATATGAAAACAGTTTAAAATATAGCATTGAATCAGTATTAAGCTATGCTGTTCTTACAATGTGCTATTTTTGCTCATCTATGTTTTATCAATTCCACTGTGTATGTGTGCATACTGCTATTCTTTGTCACAGCCAAGAGGCTTAAATCAAACACAGTGGGAAAGCTGAGACTCCAAACCTATACAAACAGACTGAGATTATACAAATTTCTACTTTTGATTTTTACAATGATTTGTTTAACTATGTTTGATATTAAAATTGAAACTACTTTTATCTCTGAAACCTCTCTATCAACCTAATTAAAATCAAATGTTTCAATTTGGAAACAATTATTCAACCAATACAACTGAATGCTCTTACCATTAAACTTATAACTTAAATATCAAGCCTGTGCATTACAAACTAACAACTTTTATTTTATGATATTGTTTCCTTGAGCCTAAGTACCTTTTATGTCTCATGGCCCGTTCCTTTCTCTGGCCTCTTCTCCACCATCGGTGACTGGAATTCTCTTTTTTAGCTTATTTTAATAAAAGAAAATGAAGCACTAATGCTTGAAATGGAATGAGCGTTTGTGTGTACTAATCATAGGTAGAACACTAAGAAGGGAAAACTTTGAACTGGACCTTTTGTGACTTGGTTCATAATAATCCTGAGGTGGTTAGTCAAAACAGACTCCTGGAAACAGGTCAAATGTCCTGAA
This sequence comes from Gambusia affinis, assembly GCF_019740435.1. Lineage (NCBI taxonomy): Eukaryota > Metazoa > Chordata > Actinopteri > Cyprinodontiformes > Poeciliidae > Gambusia > Gambusia affinis. The sequence continues at coordinate 21,687,610 of NC_057870.1, forward strand.
TTAAAAGCCCACACATGTACCCAGTGGCATTCTTTTTTCTTCCCTTCTCTCTCACTGTTTTTAATACAAACAAATTTAATCAATGTTATGTCTGCACCCTCGTTACTTGGTTCTTTCAGCTCTATAAATCTAAGAGTGGTGGTGAGTGATGTTGCGTGTGTTGGGCTAATGTGACTATAAAAGGCTTGGGGTCTGCAGAGCCTTTACACTAATCCGGCTGCACAACTTGTTTTATTGGCCATGCCTGTCTGTCTTTACTTCTCTATGTGTGTGAGTGTGGATTTACCGTAGGTGTATGTGTGTAAGAATGTTTCTGTGTGTAGTACAGACAATGATACAGGTTAATGCACTCTGTCTAAATATCACTTGAGTGCATTACTTACCAGAGATAAAAATATTTTCTCTAAGGAACACAAAGTTCAACATTAAGACTTCATAGGCACCAGTAGACCAAAGTTGATTTTTACAAGTGTCTTCACAATAGCAGCACGTGCGGTCCTTTTTTGTGGAGTCGAAAGAAAAACATTCATTCACTCACATTTGGACACGTATAAGGAAACAATGTGACCAAGAATGGTTGGGGCTGCAACTTTAAATTCTCTCTCTTGGGAAGTAACTAAAACTCTCTAACATGCTTAATTAACACAAAAGACGCAAAATCGGAGCAACCACTGTACCTAATTTCTTATTTGACTCTATAGATGCATTTAAATTTTGCCTTTTTGATTGTAGTTCATTATCACTAACAAGAAAAATCAATTTTCTTGATGATGGTATGGTTTTTCAACACAGCTATAATTTTTTTAATTCATCTGTAAGTATGGATCTAACCCGACCAATGGTCAGAAGAAAATAAATTATTATATGACAACAGTAGTAACTCCATTTGAATAGTTTTAAATTACCCATTCACCTCCAAGGTATCATTGTACTAATTAAAGTCTGTCTAAATATTTTGAGTGTAATGAAAGCATTGACTGCAACATAAGAGAAGTTTATTTATACTTTATTAAGCCTGTAAACCTGACAGCCATCAACTTTTGTTTTCCCACATTGTTTCTTCCAAAAATGTTGACATAATGGCTTTTTATGAGTGATTAATTACTTAGCTTCATCTGGAGAGTAAAGTAACAGTTCATGCTGTCTGTTGCCTCAGGCATTTTCTTACACAAGCAGGCACATTATAAAACACAGATGTTTAATTGCTGGTGCTTCAGTTGCAGTTACAGACATCCTGAATTAGCTTGAAACACTTACGTCTCACTTCCCACACACACATACAGAATGTTTTTCTGTCTTCACAAAGACTTTGCATTGAGTTCCATTAATTTTTCATTCACTTCTACAGCCTAACGCTGACCTTTACCCTAAACCTATCCATTACCAGTACATGCACAGCCATAAAGAGAACCCAAATGCAGAGAGGCTGAGGCAGTGAGTAGCTTTGAAGATTTAATAAAAAAATATGAACACACACTTACGGAAAAGGGGAAAAAAAACATGTGTGTGTAGTACAGACAATGATACAGGTTACTGTTTTTAATACAAAGAAAAACAGTGACCTGTTTTTACTGGTTACTACATGGGCCCATAGAGAGAACATGGGCACACATGGGCAGAACCTGTGTGCCCATAGAGAGAACACAAAACATAAAGAACCAACTAAATATAAAGAACCAACAAAACATAAAGAACCAACAAAAGCACTAAGCACATGAAAAGGAAAATAGAATCAAACAAGAATTAACAGGAGGAACCAGCAAGGAGAGTCTGAGAAAGAGTTGTATATATACTGGAGAGCTTTATGACTTGAACAAGAAACAAATCGTTAATTAGAAACAGGTTGCAGGTGTGAGGGGATAGAGACAGTAGCCTCCCACACAGGGGTGAGGGAGAGTACAGGGGTACTAAGAGTAAAAAACAATAACTAGACACAACTAGAATCACTAAATAAGGACTGAACTAAAACAAAACAGAAACAAGGCTAGTCTCATCGAAATAAGAAACCACAGAATGCTAAGAATACAGAACAATAAACAAACCTCACAACAACCCAAGATCCTGACATAAACCTAACCTAAACTCAATTCATAAAGTCCTAAACCTTATCCCTGACCCCAGAACAGCCCTTCTTCTTACCAGGCCCAGGTTTAGGGCCCCATAAGGAGCAGTTGGTCCCCACAGTGTATGTTGGGAAAGGAAAAAGTTCCTTGCATTGTAACATCTACAAGGCCTCACACACATGCACATGCGCCTACACACACCCTCATTGTAAAACACAAACAGTAGGTTTTTCATTGAAAAATCCAACTTTAATTTTTATTTCCATTGTTTACTTTAATACTGATTATAAATATGCATCATGGATTTTAGATTGCCCTTAATGTCAAAAACAAATTGATCAAATTTACAGGTGACAACAGCAATAGCCACGTTACTTGAAAATTATGAAAAAGATGTGTAAAATGTAACTTGAGGATTCGGTGTTTCCACAGCTGACGGATGGTGGGAAAGCAGCTAAAGGTGGTGTTGCAGTCGGAGACACGGTTCTCTCCATCGACGGTGTTTCCACAGAGGGCATGAACCACCTTGAGGCCCAAAACAAAATCAAGAACTGCACCGGGAACCTTAGTCTCACTTTGCAGAAGTAAGCAATGACCGCATGCTTGTTGGTTTCTCTGATAAAAACCAATTTATATTAATGCAGTTTTGCACAAAAATAACAGATTGTCTTTGTCCCCACAAAATACACAGGCTGAACAAGAATACTTTTAAAGCCAAATCAATTTTTTATTATTTTTTCTGTAACAAATTTAAATACCTTCCTGTTAAACTCAGAGCATCCCCATCCTGGCAATTAATCACTGTTGTTGCAGTAGTGAGTTATTGTTAGTTTTCACACACATTGACACCATTAGTTCTGTCCAAACTATTCATTCTCTGATGGAAAGAAAAAAATAACTAAATCAACAAGAATAGAATCTAACACGTGGGATGACCAACTTTTCCTGAAGGTCTTATTCTAAACTGGAATCCTCCACTGTGTCTATGATTTATCACAAGCATTTCTGCTAAAGAGTGTGTATATGTGGCTTCATCTAGGATTTCATGTGGTTTCAATTGTCTAGTTCTCTGGCAGCAAATGTAGATGTGTGTGTTTTTACTTAAACACTGTGAGATGTTCAAGGCTGCATCACATTCCCTTCATAAAAGAATGGAGAGCATTAAAGTAACCAGCCCATTAAAAGCATAACATAAATTATTGTAGAATAGAAAAGTCTTATGAACTACTCAGTTTCCTTTTTTATGTGTCTTTTCTTGTCTGAAATTCTCATTTTGGTGTCCCTCCTCTGAGTTTCCTATCCTACTTCACTCACACCCTCCACATTTCAGCCTAACTGAGCATGTCTTCTAATCTGCATCCAACTGATGACAAAATGAAGATGTTTACATTCGGCCTAATGGCAAAAAATGTCTGCTGCTTGAGTCTTTTCTTGTCTGAAATTCTCATTTTGGTGTCCCTCCTCTGAGTTTCCTATCCTACTTCACTCACATCCTCCACATTTCAGCCTAACTGAGCATGATGTCTTCTAATCTGCATCCAACTGATGACAAAATGAAGATGTTTACATTCGGCCTAATGGCAAAAAATGTCTGCTGCAGTAAACATAGCGTTGCCTTTTATAAACCGATGTCAGTGTGGGGCTTTCTTTTGGAGTTAGTCATTGTAAATGAAAGAGTTTTCATGAAATTTAATGAAACTCATTGAATTTCTTTGTTTAATGAAAGAAAACTTAAATGAAATTCAAAATTACCAATAAATTCCTTTTCGATGTGAGATTTTCTGTTTTTAAACTCATGATGATGGATATATTGTCTTACAAAAAACATGGGGAATGTACAGTGAAAAATTACATAATTTTTTCACATTACTACCACAAGTTTAAATGAATTTTGTCGTTGTTGTACAAAAGTAGTGCATTATTGTGAAAGCAATATAAAATGATAAGATTTTTTGCTCCCACAATTTCTGAAAGGTAAATCCAGTGACCGTTGTCTTCAAAAGTAACTTATTAGAAAATAAAATATACTTTTGAGTAATTTAATCTCAGTATAACAACAGATGGGCTGTGAAGGCCTGGGAGGTTGCTTAATAAAACTATAGTTCTGTGACCTTGGCTTACAGTAAAAACATGTTTGACATTTTTACATAAGCATATAGAATTTCTTAGTCTAGAGATATAGATGAAACAGTTAATGCTAAACTTACAATTAGAGGTATTAGAACCATAATTATAAAGATGATAATGCTTTTTATTCATTATTTTAACTCTATAAAGTCAAAGTGTCTAATATATTTTTTAAAGATTTGATTTACACTTAATTTAGTGTATCAGTTTCTGGGTTTTTATTTAGTTTGTTGTTTGGCGCTCATTTGTACGTTGATGGACGTTTTGTGTATTCAGACAGTGTCATTCCGGGGGCAACATCTGGGCTTTATTGAGTTTAAACAGTGGAACAAACCTCCTCATCCCGTTGTCTCTTTTAGTTTTTATGGGAGTCACTCTGTTCTCTTTTTCCTTCTCCCTTCCACTAGCACATTTTGATTGGGTTTGTCAGTGGGTCACATAACAAATGGAATGATAACAGTGAACAGACAGAGAGAAACGTTAACAATGAATGCGTCTCCTGAATGTTTTTAAAAATAGATAGCTAATTTCTTTTTTCTCTAAAGGGTTAATTAGAGAACTTATGGATACCAGATGCGTAAAGGATAAGATATAAAAAGCACCAAAGTAAAATTACCTTTTCAAGGAACAATTTAACTGTATACATTAATGAGTATAATGTGTACTGACTAATGAAAAACAATGTAAAGTGGGGCAAATAATCTTCGAAACTGACTACCTCCACCAAGTAAAAAACTGGAAAAGAGATGAAATGTATTAGTTCAAGACATTGCAGTGTGTGGCAGTAGATTTACTCACAGTCCAATTTTTATTGAACCATCTGAGAGGATTTATTTCTAAAGAAATATGAAATGTATATTTCATATAAATATCTGCTTTTAGCTAATTTTGTTACACGTCAGCTGCTTCAAATACTGTAATTAAGATTAATAATAAGTTGCAGACTACTGTGGGCAATTTTAGATATACGATGTATCTAAAATCAAAATATTTACTATATTATTTCTCAAGTAAAAAGATTTACATTTATTTGGATTAAATTATTGCTGAAACTAAAATAGTTTCCGACATCCATCCAAGCAATTATTAAACCTTAAATCAATAACAAAACAATGTTGTGCAGAGGGCCAAAAAAAATGAAAGCTATCATGTGTTGCCGCCGGACGGCTAGACTGAATTTGGGAAGTAGTAAATGCTCAGGCTGAGAGAAGCACCGTGATAGGGGGCAGTACTGAGCTCCATAAACACAACGAGCGCCAGGTTCTCTTCTTCTACGAATTGGAATGAATGAAAACAGTCTGGGGAAAAATATAGAGACGGAACAAAAATGTTCAAGGCCACTCTGGCTACCAGATTTTTGAAAATGAGAAAGAAGGAAGTTTATTTTTAAACAGAATGACAGATATGTGAAGAATGATAGGTGTATGGACGTCATATAAAATAAAGGTAAGATCATACACAATTTTAAAGTTTAAACAGAAATCAGAGGTCTTTCTTGCTGTTATATTAGACGTTAGAAGGCTTAAGTAGTTATCGCTAAAATTAAAATCTTGTTTTTACATTGGATTTGGACATTTGACCCTGGTGGAGTCTGTGCCTCACCAGTCACACCGCACATCAGTGATACAATATGTATCAGTAATGTATCAGATTATATATAATCTCAAGGAGCACCGGGAAAAATAAAGAAATAATGTTGCCAGTAAAGGAGGTAGGAAGCAATTACTCAAAGGAATGAAGTTGGTGCTTGGAAAATTTCTGAGTTTGAAAAACCTCTTTTCTTGGAAAATGTCAGGAATTGCAAAAACAGAAAAACGTTTCCTCGCTGCTGACGGGTTTATTCTGAGTTGGGCTCCATTGGGGAAACACAAACTTTCACTATCTAAATAGCCCTCATTACTGTTACAATTATTCCATTTAGATGTACACCAAAGCATTAAACTGTTCACTTCTTCCAATTATTCTATTCCTCAACAAAACCACCTTTGTATTTTGCTGTAATGTGCTTCAGCCATTAGTGCCTGGCTGAATGCTGTATTCCCTGTGGTGAAGTCTTTCTGAAGCCTGTGACTGTTTAACTAGTCTCTCTGTGTTGGTGTTTTGATTCTTGTTTGATAGCAATGGGCCAGCCATAAGGCTCAAGGTGATAGCTTGTACAAACCAAGTGACTACCAGGATTTTTTTGTATGATAGAGAACCATAGCATGGAGTAAGATTAGTCTCATTGGTATGGATGATATGTATGATTATTGAACAGTAAACTACACACACACAAAGCAACCTTTTGTTTTATTCTTCTGGGTCCATTTCATTTATAATTTTGCAGTGTTGTGACTATTGCAAAGGAACCACACAGTGTAATTGTTGTTTTTGGCAAGCCTTTTCTTTGGCATTAGGTTCGAAGTTGTGATGTCCAAGTTTACATGCACACAACATGTTCATTCAAAACCTGTAAAGATGATCTTTCCCTGATCTGCCCCTGTCCATTAATCAATCAGTAGAATTGGCAATATCCCAAACAGCTGTGAGTTTCTAGAAGTGAGGTCTGCAGTGCAGGAGGTGTATTTGGCACCGACATTAACATTAAAAACTAAGTCTGGAAGTATCTCTGCCATTCTTTTCAAAACTGTAATGGTATTTGGGGCAACGGGGGCTAAGGAGGTCAGGGTCTGAAATGCCCCATGGCAGCTGTGATAAGATTTGCTTGTACATTTGCAACACAGCTGATTCTGGGGTGTGACCACCTTACTTGGCGAGACTACGCTGTACCAGTGGAGGGTGGGGAGAGAGTTGGACTCTGACCACCCTCATTGCATCAGCTTTTTCTCACAACACACAGAAATGCCAAAAGGCTCTCTCAATCCCATTATGGAGTGTTTTGTTTTTCAAAGGGTTTTCAACTACAGTACCACAATCAAGTTATGCTGATTGCCAATTCACTGTCACATTTAGTTGCCGAGCTTTATCATTTTATCCCAATATTTATTCATTTTGTACTGGTAAGCAATACATTTATTTCCAATGTACATCCAGTACGAATCAGTTGATTCTTGTGATAATACAAATTATTGACTTTCATGTAGAATTTAGTTTAATTGTATTTGTATTTCTGATAAGTATATGTTAACGGCCCAATTGATTATGGCTCTGATTCTCATTTGGGGAAGTCCATAGTTATGAAATATGAATGATCACGATGCCTGTTTGAACCAAAACAACTCTGAGCAGTCTCTTCCAAATAAATAATGTTTGTCTGACTTGCATAACTTCAATTCTTAGCTTTGGAATATAAGTAGATTAGATCTGGTTGAAAGGAGTTACAAATTGTCCTAAAGTCAGGAATGTATTGACACATGAATTAGGCTATGGCGGCTGGTTCCTTACTGGTACCAGAAAAAACTTTAATTCATCATCACTAAAATAACCAAAACATGAAATAGATATCTTGCTTAAATGTATGGAAGTGCTTCACAGGAAGTGTCATCTGCTGTCAAGCTCACTGCAGCTTCCTAAGTTCTGTTTTATAAATACTTATCAGTCATAGAAAAGGGTAATAGAGAAACTGAACATTTGGTACTGACTGATAAACTGCTCGAACCCAAGCAGCTGCAGAGTTATTTTAAGTTCTGGAGTGGAAGTAATGACAGACGAGGGGTGGGGCGAGGGAGGTTTACAGAGTTGAGGTATATGATTTCAGTTTGTTTATGTGGGAGTTTATGTTTCTGTCTTGTGCATTATATAATGATGTATAACAGTACTGCATAGCTTAACTGTCTAAATACAGAATACAGAACAAAACAGTTTAGGCATTACACTTCTTGGCTGAGGAGCATCAGTTTGAAGTAAAGACCAACATTTTGGTCAAAATTTTACCCCCAAAGGCAGCCTCAGTATTCCACTAGAGATATTTGCATCAGTCCCAGTACCACTGTTTTTCAGATTTTTTTTATAGAGACTTTTTGTGCATCTAAAATGTAATTTCTCATAAGAAACATGAGAAAGCATAAGTTACATAACTGGTTGTTTGATTTATGGAAGGAGTAATTTGGTTACCTGGTTGTAGGCAAAACTTATACTTTAATAAAATGACATATAGCCTATTTTTAAACCTCCATTGAAACTGGACCCACTTTGCTTATTTCAAAATGAGCTGCAAGTACATGAGCAGCAGATTGAAATAAGTCTTTGAAAAATAAATATTTGCACATTTGCACTTTATGTGTAGATACTATGTTTTAGTATTGCTGTTCGTAGAGTAAAAAAGATAAGTTAATCTGTGTAAAAATATAGTTAAGCATATTTATGTTCCACTCACTGTTAAGTTGTATGACATCTATAGCTGCTAAAATCTGCAGCTTTATGCAAATCGTCTGTACTTATAGGAACCCTCTGTACAGCTGCCATTGTCAGTTATTTGGTTGTGATAGTTGCCAAAGATGCTCCAAAGCCAAGAGCGCTACACTGGGCCCACCTGTCTCTGTCTCTCTCCGGTGTTTGGAAGTTGCCAAAGACCATCTAAACCCGGTTGCTGTCGTCTTTCTCGGGGCCCACTGAATCCACCACTGATATCTTAATGCCAGGAGAACAGAAAGCGCAGCTTCATACACCTGTTTCTGCATATCCTTTTCAGGTCAGTCACTTCTTGCCAAATAAAATACAAATCCTAGTAACACTATAGTCAGAGAAGGTAGTCCATATGTATTGTGAAGCCAAGAACATTCCGTTAATATTATCGGTCTTTGGATTTTTTTTAAATTTCTTTCCTCTCTTTGCCAAATACATCTTACACTCGGCCAAAAGCACTCATCTTCATTCTTCCAAGGATTGTTGAATGATCCCCAGCAGTTTCTAGAGTCATCTGCTCTGATTTAAAAGAAAAATAAGAAGCTATATTTCTCCTTATAAATGACGAGTATGTGCATTCAGTGAGTTTAGGAGGACAGCACACATTGAAACCATACATCGCATTTTCTGCAGACTTGTTTCAAATCAACATAATGACTATAATAAATTTCCATTAAAACATTTTGAGACACAGTGCGTAATTGTTTTCCCAGACATGATTTGCCATCTTCTCTCATGGGCCTAACTTTTAACTTCAGGAATTTCAGTTATCCACTCGGACTGTGCAGGACTTAAAGAAAAACTTACCAAAAAGTGAGGAAGTTAGGAATGTTTGGGAACTATTACAAAATAGCCACATAAGGCAAAAGTAGTGATGGCAAAGGTTAAAGCTTGACTTTAAATTCAGACTAAAGATTTACATTTGGATTAGTCGGTAGGAGGGAGTCGAGAGAAATATTGTTTACTAATACCTTATCTAGTCTTGTAAAACTGCGACAGACTGGCGACCTGTCCAGGGTGTACCCCGCCTCTCGCCCGGGACGCAGCTGGAGATAGGCACCAGCAACCCTCCCGACCCCATTAGGGAAGAAGGGTGTAAGAAAATGGATGGATGGATGGATAGTCTTGTAAAAATGCTTTTATTCCCAAAGGCAGCCTCAGGGTTAGGGTTGAACAATGCTGTTCACATTACAGCATTGTTACTGTAATGTGAACTGTCATTTTTCCAAAAACTGTATAATTTTTTATTTTAAAATCATTGTCTCAGTACTTACAATTTTACCTGGACGCATCAGAGAACATTTCAAATGAGTTAGAGTCAAATGCAGACAAAGCAATCAAGCAGGGAACGTGTCAGACAGCGATTGATTCTGAATCAACAGCAATACTCCTACGACTACCAAATATTCATGGTAAAAATAATGTCGCAAAATTTTGCATGTATGTGGGAGCATGTCTAAGAGCTGCTAACTCTTATTGATGTCTAACTTCTTCAGAAGACCTCAGACCAGATGCTTACTATGACACACGTCTTTCCCAGCTGTGGATCATCTTGATGTACACTGTCTTTGTACTGAGAAGTAACCCCAGCTGGAGTCCAATCCATTTCGCCTGTCTTTCTTTTCTTTGATTTATGCAGTTTGTAATTTCTGTTTTTGCTATCTTAAAAATTACAGCAGACATAAGAGAAAAAGTAAAGCAGTAAATAACATGTGTCTTCCTCTTAGATTCATAATAAACAGGCTTTGGACATCTTATTACTCATCTGTTTGGCTGACTTGCATTTCAAAATATGTGGGTGATTTGATTTGGCTCCCTGAACTCTTCTGTTTTTCTCGTGCCATCTCATTATGTACTTTATTTGCCAAAGTCGCAAAGAGTGCTTGTTCTGTGCAGAATCCAAATTTCTGGTAACAATCCTTCATCTGTAGCCTTAAATTTAAGGTGTCATCTGTTTTGTTTAATTCAAGCAATGTAATTTAGGAGACATGTTAAGTACGGCTGACAGTTTGACTTAGATGCTCCTGCATTCAAGAAATCTCTCTGCTCCTTAAAGTGGACAATATTTACTGAGACATTCATCGTGCTTGTCAGGTAGCATTCTGGTTGTTTTAATGCAGAGTACAGACATTTTTTGTTTAGGCTGACTGCCGGAACGGCCAGAAATGGATTCATTAGTTTATTCGGTTATACTTTAAATCACACAGAGCTGGAAAAATGTGGATTTCTTAAAAGAGGTTTGATCAAGGATTAATTATAGCAATAAAAGCTTAAAACCCTGCACAGTAGTGTGTATACCAAAAAAATCCCTTTTTGTCTACATTTACAGTTCAACTGATTTTTGACCTCCACAGCAGAAACCCAGTGAACTCTGGATAAGCAGAAGTTTAGTCCATTTTACACCTCCAAATTTGCACATTCATACACATACTTATTGCCTTTTCCGGCTGAAATGTTGTTAGGTCCCTTTCCGCCCTTCTCCTGACTCCTGCTGTGTTGGGGTTTTGTGTTCTAGTGCTGACTAGCAAGCTGCTGGAAACATTACTTTCTTTCTCCTGCCTTGGCAGGTTTTAGCTTAATGTGTCTGCTTCCTCTCATGATTTGTGTTTAAGACTCCTCTGGGTACCAGATCACCGCTGAGTGTTTTTGTTAGACAGTGAAATGTGCCAATTTGTTGCTACGTTACCGTACAAAGCAAAGTTGTGGCATTTTCTGTCACCTCATTAACTTCATGTAATTAACCTATAAATTTTACAAGCCATGTCATAACGTCAGTGGTTTATCTACAACTGAGGTTATCAGACGTGTGCAGACACATGTAAACAACAGCTCAAGTCAGGCAGGACATGTAGGCTACATATCTGGTTAATTTATCAAATAATGCACCATGTGGACAATGAATGTGTTAAATAAAATCAATCAAATCATGTCAATGACTGAATAACTGAGTTACAAAAAAACATCCCCGAGTCAAATTTTTAAATTCAGTACTGTTTTCAAATGTCTCAAAGGAAAGGTTATTTTTCTCACATGATATCCTCATACTAAACTAGGTATGATGAAAATCAAAAAATGGTTTTGTCTATTTTAAGAAAAATGTGAACCACTACAGTCAACTAAGATCCTGAAGTTCAAGCCACAATTAAAACAATCTCAACAGACTGGACAGTGGAGGATTGGGAAAAAGTTGTTTGGTCTGGTAATTATTGATTTAAACTGCAGCATTCGATTCTCAGCAGGCTAATGCGCAATGTCACCGAGTTTATGTAATCTCAAACCGGTTTCCTTGAACAATGAGTTCACTGTTCTCTAATGGGGGATTAGTTATAAAATGGCCATTGAATGTATGAAACCTTTCTGTGAAAACAGAAAACTGGATTTTTGGTTTTCCCTAAAATATTACTAAACATTTCTGAACTCTTCATCATCCGTCTTTTCATCTTGTGAGCTCTATGTAGTCTTACACCCTAACAACTGATAAAAATTTTAAAAAGAGGTTTTGATGATCCTTGAATCAAATGAATTTAGAAACCAAAGCATTGTAGCTGTGATAGTTCAATGCTGAACCGCTGCTTTTCCTCACGCCTATTTAAATGAGTGATGTTATTGGAGGGAAGCTGGTGCAGTTTAAACATAGATTTTTTCCTCTGTCTGGTCAGTGTCAGGGATTCTGTTACACGTCCACGTGATGTCATTCTCAGTGAAACGCCTGCAATGGCTTCTGCCAAGATAATAGTGGAAAGTAGACAGATAAGAAATGTGCACAACATCACAAAAACCCACTTGTACTCTGACAAATTAAGAGCTTGAAAAAGAAAAAGAAAAAAATCTTGTACCCATAATCCATTAGTATGAGATCTGAAAACCATTTTTGATGAGCTTGAGGGTTGAGTTGAAAACCAATTTAACACATGAAAGTAAAACAAATTGCCATTGTTTTTATTTAATTGCTTTAGTGTGCTAAAGTTTGTTTTTTTCCATTTAAAAGTTACAGCATGTATAAATTCACCAACTGAACTTCATATGCCAATAATTAGTAATATGTCAGTCATCACTAAAGATGGTTCTATTTCATTCAGTCCAATATCTGATACATTATATTATGAGTTCTTATTCAAGATTTAAAATCAAGAAAATTAAAAAATAAATAAATACTGGATCTAAACCAGATAAAAATATGAATGAAGAAAACTTCTAAAATGGACAATTATCCATAGATAGAATATTACAGAATAGGAGCAAGAAAAAGGAATGGTCAAATGACACATTGTGTGAGTTTGCATTCATTAAACGTATTTCCAGGCCAGATGCTATGGAGGGAATATACTGTTCCTTGTAGTCTGTGTTATTGCACTCATCCAGTAAAGTTTCCTGGACTAACCTTCACGGCTGAATTCACTGTCACCGCACCCATTACACCACCACACTGTTTTTGTGTGAACGCACTTTGACCGACTCTTGTACACTCACTCCCAGGAAAGAATCTGTCAAATCAAACACCACGATGATTTTTTAAAGGCTTAATTTATTGTAGCCTACTATTTCCTGAGCTTTCTAAAAAAAAAAAAAAAAGTTTTATGAAAAGGAAAAACTTTGCATGTACATATACAGCATGAAAAATGTTTGTTTGCATGTAATAAATTATTTGGATACTTGACTGGGTCATTTGGGAAAATAGTAAATTGCTACTTGACAGATCATTCACCACATACCAGCAGCATTTACATCTTAAAATGCATGATTTTATTTAAATATGCCTCCAATGAGCTATTTAACTTATCCTTGATCAATTTTTTTGTTTTGTGTTCAACTCTCTACATAAGTTTCAATTAAGCCCAAAATTATTCCTATTATTAAAATAATAAACAATTAGTATAATTTTCATGATGTTTGTTTCACTGCTGATACTGATGCACTCAACCTTTGCACATGCACATTCTCTCCATGCAAATTCTTAGCCCACCTAACAGTGAGACAGCACTTGAAACAGCTCTCCGTTCAAAGGGTCCGGACATCCTGAACCTCTTTTAACCATGTCCATTTAAAAAGCTGCTGGTATGTTGAGGCACAGGCCAAGCAATAACGTTTATGGGTGTGATTTGAGTAAGAAGAGAATTGACAAATTAAAAAGAAAAGAAGACAGCAAGAAATGCAGTGTAGCCATACTGGCATGACTTGAGAGGAGGGAGAATAGAGAATAGTGACACTGTATTTGTTTTATGTTTTCAGACAATTCTTGAGATTTAATATTTTTCACTCAAGGTTGGTGAGTCTTCAACAAATATAACAAAACAACATAAACAATCTGATTAAAAGCTAAATAAATTAAATGCATGTTCTTAAAAATTTGGGCTTCTAAAAAGGCATTGAAGTAAGATGGTTGCTTGTATCTTTTTCTCTAGAAATAAAGGAGGAGAAAAACCCTGGAGTTGTCAGAATTAAAACTGGCAGGTCAGACCAAAATGAAAACAGTAATCAGCATGCTCTAAAAACATCCCAATGCTCTCCAAAGGACGGATTTCTTGAGTAAAGTTTCTGATGTAGTAAAATTTCAAACTCAATTTGCTCTTGTGTAGTGTAGCCTTTAATCAGAAAATATTTATGAAACTCAATACTTAAATTGACACCGAAGGTCATGAGAATATCACTGTGGAAAACAGAGTTTTTTTCTTAAAAAAATATACATTTGAAAAAAATTCTCAAAAGCAAGGAAAAGCCTTTGTGATAACATTAGACTCTGACTTAAATACCTCTTCCACTCTGGTATATGACGGCAACATATTTCCATGCTGCTGTTTTCCTGTTATAGATGCTTTGTAATGGAGGCAACAGCTCACTGGGGTGACAGAGTCATATTTATAATCCCTACTTGATACCCCAGTCTTCCCCTTCATACCTCATGTGCCAGATATATTTTCATCCCACAACTTGTGCAAGCGAAGGCTGTCCATAGATAAACTGAGTACGAGGTAGACTATTTACAGAATCGTGTGTCCATGGAAACTTGCAGGGATAAAGGTGACGTGGTCTTAGTGAGGCGATGTGAAATATAGGGTGTGCTCTGTCAGTCAGCAATGCATTTTAAGCTTAGCATTATTCTGCTTTTGGTCGAGCCTTTATGGCATACACTAATACATTGTCAAAGTAATGTATTCTCACCCCATTTACTTAATTTTGTCTTCAATGTGTTTTATTGGGATTTTGTTTGACAGGGCTAAATAAAATAGTACATACACATGAAGTGGGAAGAAAGGGACACATGGTTTTCAATTAAAAGTTGTGGGCCTATTTGTTCAGTGTCTTTTACGCTGGATAGATGTACTGTTTATGTTCACAGATGCTAAAAGCATCGCATTTCACCAAGTCTGATCAATTTTCAAACAAAAATGGGTCAAAACGGTAGTCTCTAAATTTGTAAAGCTGGTGAAGACTTACCCCCCTAATTGCAGCTAAATTGGTGGTGATAATGAAAAAAAATAAAATTTAGGGATATTACTATATTTGCAAAGTGAATCACAATAACAAATGTCTCTTAAAAAACATGTATTATATAGTCCAGTTGAAATCAATGTTCCTTCATCAACAGTTTTTAATTACCCTTTACTGTTAAAGAAAATAGCTTTTGCTGCAAATAGTGACTTTAATAAGAGTTGCATCAAACACAATTTTCCCAGAAGTGTACCTCCTTAAAACCACCATTTAAGAAACATGGTCATAGTATCAGTGCATCGTTGGCAAACCAGCGGGAAACAAGAGTCGAACAGAAAAGGCCAAACAAGTATCTGTATCTGTGGACTAATGTCTTCTTAAGCACAGTCAGAGTGTTGGTTCATTTACAGAGCTGAAGGACACGGAGCTCCCTGAGAAACAGTCCTGAGGGGGTTGCTCTGAAAGAAATGCAAGGCAGTTGACGTTTGTGTGTCTTCAGTTACAGTTCGGTTTACTTAGCCTTTGAATTTATGGAAACAATTTTTACTCTCTATTGCAAGTAGTGAAAAGTTATTTAGAAGCTGTACACACATTACCACTGATGTTTGAATCTATCTTTGAATCTCTGCTGTTGACTGAATTAGTTTCAGCATATTATAGTATGTTTCAACAAAGGTTCATTTCAAAAGATGAAATATGATTTAAATGTTAGGATAGCGTACTAAATCATTTTGTGATTTGTAAGTAAATGACGTGTATGAGGGTAAGAATGTTCTTAAAAATGTCTTTCATGGATGGCCTGGCACAAATAGGCATTTATGGTATGAACACAAAGAGTATCAGACTTATAGACCTTTGTTGAATGAAAACAGCTGTTTTCAAAAAGCTATGAACAATGCTACATTTCCCCACTCATGCAACTCATGTTTCACTCTTTGACATGCAGACGCAGCCAGAACCATTTGGATTCTGTCAGAGCCAATGACAGAAATGTTTTCACATTGGTTTTAATGCTCACAGCTCAGGTTCAGTAGTAATTCACCGTGAGTGCCTTTCTTTTTTTTTTTTTTTTTAAAAAAACCTTCAATAACGTCTGAAACTTTGACAGTATAGTTTCCATCAATATCAGTAAATACTCTGGAAGCGTTTTTGTAATTTTACCGAAGTAGAAAAACTTTTTAAGGAGTATTTTGATATGAAAAATAATGTGGTGGACAATAATAATAATTTCACCTTTTTTTCTTCTTCTTTCCACTCCTTTACAGATCCAGTGTTTCTAAGCCCCCTCCAGTGGCACCAAAGGTAATGTAAAATTATTTTCATGAAATAAGTCAAAACCTTTTCTGCAAAAATACAATTGCCAAATTTCTTTAAAAAGTTACAGATGTGAAAAAAGACATTGTGCTATTTGCATAGATGTTATTTAGGTGAAAACTGATTAGAATAATTATCCTATGAAAAACTACTGAATACAGTGTCTTGAACTTGTCTTTAAGAGCATCACACCCTTCTGAAACAATGCCGTACATAATTTTTGTTGCATGTCCTCACTTATTTACATTGATCTGTTTGATAAAACAACGATGCTTTTCTAGAACCCAGGCTGAACATGTAGCTTGTAAAAACTAATCCATTATTTTAAAAAGTTCTACATTGGGCACAAACACATATGGGGAGGCATCCTTGTTTTATGCTTTGATTTAATTTATTTTTGTGTGTATTTGCATGTTCTTTTGTCGTATTGATAGGACAACCGAACAGACCTCATAAAACCAGTAGCCATCACCCATCCCTCTGTTTCACAACATCCACAGTCTCAGGGCTCTGCTTCTTACCACAAGGTCCCCAGACCTTATGGGGGTTGCAGCTCTGAGGGTGTGTACTCTCCTTCACAGTCACCTTTCACCACCTTCATCCCTTCCCCATCCTCTGCCTTCACTCCTGCTTCATCCCTCATTGGTCCTCCTCCTTCCCCTCTTCTTCCTCCTTTGATCTCTTACCCGTCCTCTGCATCCTCTTCCTCCTCCCCCCCTGTCCTGGTTGCGCCTCAGCCATCAGTGTATAACACACCGATCAACCTCTACTCTGCTGAAAATGCGTGTGAGGTGGCCATGGGGCAAAGGCGGGGCCTGTTGGAGAGTCAGGGAGGAGCCTTACCACATTTTAATGGGTGAGTGGCAGACTCATTAACTAATCAGATTAGTTAATCCATTATTGGTATCCTGTTTTTTTTTTTTTATCTTTCTCCATGAGACTCTTAAAATCTGCCACTTAGTTTCTTCCCTAACCGTATCACAGAATTTCTTCACTTGACCTCTAAATGACTACAAACTAAAATGTTAAACTTTAGGAATATGAACAAAACTTTAATTCTGATAATGTGATTTTGAGGGGCATAGTGAGAAATGGGTCTACATCCTGCCACCTTTTTGTAGAGCATGTTTTGAGCATGCTGTTTAAATAATTAAGAGGAGAAGAATGCAGCCTCAGTATTCAGCTTGACATGTTAGTGACCTCAAATACAGCAAAAATGTGTAGACCGCCTCCCACCACACTTCATTTACCCTCCTCTGCAGTTTAGCTATGTTTGGTTTGTTACTATCATTTTAATTTCTCTGATGGGATAATAACAAACACATTTTAGATTTCTAGGACAAAATTAAAAATCATTTGTTTCATTTTTACTTTCCCATTAAGTTCTAGGATTACCGCACTTTGCCGTAAGATTTTTGTTTCCTAGGCACTTTTGAAAATTGTTAGTGGTTTCTGTTTCTCTGACAGTCTGAAAACACAAATTATTTGCACAAAGTTCTGTAAGCTCACAGCAAATATCCATACAGACACACAGAGAGAGAGAGACAGAGAGTGAGAGAGATCGTGCAACCCAGTTTACATAGTCATGTGCTTTATATGTTATACGAAAATAAATTCTCTAAATGGTCAGTATGAGCCTTCATATTTCAAACATTATTCATGAAATAATTTTCCATACTATGCCTGTTTAATCACCTAGACTTCACTCTATCTTGTTTGCAGATTATACCTTTTTTATTTTGTTGCTGGAAATATGTAAACAAGCTGGTGTTTAGGGGCAGCATGCTTTCCTCTTGCCTGCTTGTGTGCATGTTGTGTGATTTGTTTCAGAAGGGAGTCATGAGCAAAAAGTTTCAATTTCTGTCTTGTTCACAAGTACATGATCTATGCTCTCTGTTTTCTCTTTATTTCATGCTTTATTTTTCTGCTTTCCAGAACACATCTCGTCCAGTCACAAAGTTAGTGTCTGAAGCATGTTGAGTGTTTGCTCTGGTGTTTTTTAGCTGATACTTGTAAATCTCAGTGTCTATGTCTTATTTGACTTATTGACATCTTTTTCTTCTGACTGTTAACATTTGAATTTCATTTTTCTTTTAGTCGTCTCATCATTATTTGTAGGGTTGTATTTGTGATTCAGATTTTGGGTAGTTTGTGAACAACAAAATTTTTTTTCATTGATTCTAAACTAAATAGTGAATAATTCTGATCACAAATGTTTTGTATTTCTGAAATTTTTGCCAACAACAATAAAAACGGTGGTTATTATGTATTGAATGTGTGGTCAACTACAGAATAATGACAGGTTCAGTATAGTGTAATTAATATTGTGTCCAAAGATCTAAGTTACAGACAGAAACTAAGTTATTAGTTAGTTTTTCTATAATTTGTCACAGAATAAAGGAAAATTGGATTAATACAAAAAAAAATCCCCAAAGTGCTATTTATATTTCCAGTTTCTCAGTGGAAACCGACTTCAAAATTTTCCAGACCAGCACTGATATAAAATTTTTATTCTTATTTTAAGCGACTTCTTAAAAAATGGCTGATACCTCTCAGTGCAAATACATTGGAAATTAGATTATATTAGTTGGGTGTGTTTAACATTTTGTAGTAGCAGTGACGCATTCTCATTTATATTCTACTTTACATTCTGTTTAAGGTTGCTTCTGAATTTCTCTCATGCATCTGAAAGATAACACAAATGTTTTCAAAGGTAGATTAGCTGTTATTTAATCTGGTATTTTCTAGGAAGCTATGTGTTTGATTGAGACAGAAATGTCACAATCAGTCAGTTTTTGTTGGTGGAAAAACTGACATTAGATTTTCAGTTGTACTTGTAATTATGAGCGGATTTTAAAAAACTGCACAAAACTGAATCACAAATGCACATTTTATTTCACAGGAGTGCAGAGTTTTCAATTACAAAATATTTTAGCCAGTAGTTGTGCACATAAATAATTCTTCATCAGAATGGATGTGTTCAATTAAATATTCCGGCTACTCATAATAAATCCCTTGATCCAACATTAAGGTGAATCTTTAGCAGATAGCATACATCCCTGTTCATCATTTCCCGGATGATCCGTCCTACAGTGTCTTTGTTAATATCAACAATTTATTACCTCTCAATAAATCAGAGCTTAGCGTTGCGCTCAGAAAACAGCAGGCATTGTGCTCCTTGGAGGGGCGTATTTCTTTCATACTTTGAAAACCCTGGTGTAACAGACATTTCAGTTGCTTGCTACCAAGCAAGATCTTTAAGTTACAGACATGCAAACAAACTAAGTTATTATTTTCAGGTTGCTTTGTCACCAGAAAAGTGAAAACAACATTGGATTAATACAAAAGTCCCCATAAAGTGCTATTTATATTTCCAGTTTCTCAGTGGAAACTTCAAAATTTTCAGACCAGTCTGCTGTTGTGTTGTGCTCATGTTGCTATTTGTATTCCACAAGATCATTTTCTTTTTCTCTATGGTCTTGTTTTATATGAACACATTTCCATCAAATACTTGCCCAGAAGTTAATGACTTTGTATCGCTTTGTCCTTTTTCTTTGATGCTCCATTAGTGGACCTCAAAGTACTTTAAAGTAAGTCTTAACACAATTCAGTTGTTGTTTTTTAATAAAATATATGAAGGCTGCTTTTTTATAGCCTCTTTCCTTTATTTGGACTCTATATTGCCTTGTTCTTCTCCTTGATTTTCAAGAAAACCTCTGCATCCGCCTCCAAGGTATAATGCTGGTTTAAAAAGTACACAAAGTCCATTTAACAAAGTGTGGTGTGGCCCTTTTCACATTCTAATTAGCTCTACTGTGTGAAGCAGTTCCATCTCATCTAGTCATCTAACAAACTTATTTCATTCCATGAAACTCAATGTGTTCTGCTAAAAATGTGGAGTAACCACCATCATTAACGCCAGAAGAATGGAAAGTTAAATTAGCTTTAAAAGGTACTTACAGATGTGATCGTTCCCTCATTCATCTGTCTTTTCTCAGTATTACTAGGAAACATATTAGAAAGCGCATTATGGAGGACACAGAGGACTGGCGCCCACGCACGGGCACCACCCAGTCCCGATCTTTCAGGATTCTGGCTCAGATAACAGGCACAGAGAATGGTACGACAGAAATGGAAATTAACCATTTTATGCATTTTTTTTTGTTCAATTAACTATTTCTAAACATATCTGAATGTAAAAAAAAATATCAATTGTACAGTACATTTTGGAGAACATTAATTTGATTAAATAATTTTCCTTCTAGTTCAAACTGAAGAAGCTGATGCATCAAAGAAGACAAAGTAAGTGCATCTAAAATTAAGAGTTTTCATTTAGTTGTTTTCTGTGGTTGCTTTGTTGTCATTCAACTTGCTTACTTGAATGTTTAGTATAAAATCTCCATATATGAAGTGAATCAAAATACTTATATCAACTCTTTGTGACACAATATGTACAATCAGCCTAAGATATTGACATCTTCATGCAGTGAAGATTTCCAACTTAAATAATTCCAACGTGTGACATTTTGAATGCTTATTTCATTTTTCTCAATATTGATTTCCCACCTATTTGTAATGAATGTGCATATTGGTATTGTTGAAATGTGAATACGACAGCCTTGCTGTGCTGCATGTTTTGTAACTCATGATTGTGTGGTTGAGAATTATGACTCCGCCACAGTTGTGTTATGTGACGTGACCTCTTGACCCTTTGTGCTCTTGTTGGTTTGCTGTGACAAATTACTTAAGCCGCTGCTTCCACTTGTATGTGCTGGTGTGTGGCATTAATCATAGTCCATTTGTTGTTATTTGTGTTTGGGCCTTTTTTATTCCAATAATGAAAGTGGAGATTTTCATCTGAATGCTTTTTGACCATTATCAGCTTCTATTGGTAACTGGTATCATTGCGCTTTCTTTCTGGCATAGGCTTTCATCAATTTCCTCAAAGTTTTGTTGAGTGATTACTACCATTTATTCAAGTTCTTCTTTTATGTTTCTTCTGTTGCTCTTCTCTCTCCTTATTTTTTCCTCCATTTTCCTGCTGTGTTCTGGATGGCAGAGTGAACCAGAATACCACTCGACTTGTCGTTGGACCCAAGTACAACGAGCTGAGAAACTGGCACCATGGAGTGTCCGCTCGCACCCTGAATGTCCAGTAGACTATGTGTGTGTATCTGTGTGCGTGGATCTGTGGGTGTTGGTGGTTGTATGCTGCTGTATTTGTATATCCCTGGGCATCAGGTGTCTATGTGAGGAAGATTGCTACGATTGGAAAAAAGTCTAGTGGTACTGAGGAAGTAAAAGAAAATGATACTGAAATGAAAAACCATGAGGGTTATCTCTCATGGTTTTGCATCTCTATGGATTTTCTGTTTTCAGTCAGTTTTCAAAGCAGATGGACTTTTCTAAAGCTCATCATTCTACTGCGTATCGCTTGTAAGCTTCAGTTGAATAATGCTCCAAGATGAGTTTCATGTGCGTTTGATATTTTATGTATACAATCTGATCAATATCCAAATTAGGCCATATAATGACCCAATAAAAGCATAGGAAAAATATGGAACAAATGAAAAACAAGATGGTGGTATCATGGCCAGAATAAAGTGCCCTGTCCTGACACGGTAAGGCAGAGAAATTCATACAAAATAGAGTTAAAGAAAGGAACCTTTATTTCCTCATGCTTAGATCCAACTAAAACACGTTCGTTAGTATAAATTGTAGGATAAGAAACATTGTGTCCACAGCTTTTATTAAAAGATGCCTTGTTTGTCTTGAAGCTTTATACATTAAATATCTTTTTTATGACAGACTCACATCAGATCCATCTTTAATGTATGATCCATCATCATACTTAGCCCAGAACATAGCAACCCATTTGGTCATATAATAAAAGGTCAACAAATCTCCATTAGAAAAAGTAGTCATTTTAATGAGATGGTTTTGCTTCTGTTTTATTGTTAATTTACTTTTCCTTTTTCCACTTCTTACTTTATCTGTGTCTTTGAACCTGCTTTAACTATCCATGGTCCTGCAATTAAATACATTAAAGAAAGTGTGTTACAGTATGTAAAAGTATTTATTTTGAATGTTGATAGAAGGTTCTATTGAACGACACCTTGAAGAGTTAGATACAATATCCTTGTATTATATGTGTATACAGCATATCTGAACAAATGACAACAATCGGTGATGGTCTCTTGAAGGAATTTGGTGTTTTCATGTCGCCTTTTCCTGAATGATTTAAGTAAATCCTTTTAAAGACAAGTGAACTTTGCACTAACAGTGCAATCATTTAATATAGATGTTCTTCTGTCTTTAATCTAATTATACTTGCAGTTTGGTGAAATTGAGAATGCCACCTTTTATAAAGGAATGACATATTTTCGAGATCTATTAAAACAGTATATCTGCTTTAATTTTAAATTTCAAAATTTAGCCTGTACCACTTGTGATATTGCTACTAGAGTGGAATTAAAACTGTAATAGCAACTGATGCAAGAAATTTGCTCTGTGATTTCACCTGAAAGTTCAGAAATGTCTATGGGATTAAAAGTGCATTTGTATTATGGTTTTCTGTACATCCGAAAATATGTAAATAAACACAAAACCACTGACTTTGATTGATTTAATTAAATAAAATCCTTTTAAGGTATTATTTTTTTCATAGTCGTTAAATACTTTCAATTGCTGGACTTTTCTAACATATGTCACCAATTTTAAAATAAAGTTGGAAGGGAAAACATCGATAGTTTTATCCTGAAGAATAAAATCCTGTAGAAGCTAAGCAATTAATATTGCACAATTTTATAGTTTGTGCACACTCATTGTCTATTTTTTATTTTGTTTGACTGGTATGCGAAATAAAGCAGAGTGATCACAATGAAATTATATAATAAAGTTTATTATAAACTTTGAACCACACCTCTTCACACTCTCGACTCCTTGCTCACTCTTATGGATGATCAGTACACAAGTCTACATAAAACAATAACTTTACTGCCATCCCACTGCCTTAAACAACAGAAGTCCTTTAGACCATCTGCAGTCGCATCTCAGTGAATCAGAATGTCATTGAAAAATATTTATTTCAGTAATTAAATTCCAGATTTATCACACAGAATGATACATTTGATGTATTTATTTCTGTTAATTTTCATGATTATGATTTAAAACTAATTGAAACCTAAAATTAAGTGTCTCAGAAGATTCAATACTATATGATGGATTATGTACTGTTTTATGGTTATCCAACCATAAAACAGTTTAAAATACAAAGGATGGCCTTCGGAAAAGTATATTTATTTCTTTATGTACTAAGTATTTGTTTATGTCCTGTGGCTCTTTTGAGGTGTCAATAAAGCACAGGTGGCTTTGATAGAAGCCTTATGTTTGCCTGCATTGTTGGGTCCAGTGCTTGGCATTTTCCTCTTCCTCCATACATTTTCAAAGAAGCGAAGGTCAGGGGTCAGTAGGTACTTAGCACAAGGAATGCAATCATTTTAGCCCTGTATAAGCCTCAGTGTGGTAAGTTTTGAAACACAGGCTCCAGTTCTTGTCCTGTTAATAATCAAGAAAACTCTGGAATGTGCTTTGTTTCACAATCCCCTCAAGGCTGCAGTTGTAACTGTTGCTTTTTTAACCGCAGTTTTTCTTCCACTCAACTTTCCATTAATTTATTTGGATAACCACCAAAGCAAAATTAAGCTTATTCTCATTTGTGATTATGATGCCGTCAAATGTTTGCTGTAGAAGCACAGAAAAATCTGAAACATCAAAGAAATTTTTAATTGTTTCATTAAATAAGTGAAACAGTAGGGATAGGTGTACACTTTATTTTAACCAGGAAAATAACTTATTGAGATGAAAAGCCTTTTGCCCCAGTTCAATTTCAATAAGTTGAAATGAAAAGCCAGATCTCAGAACAAAATCAGTTATTAGTGATTGATAATAATCAAGTAATTTTCATTTGATTAGGTGCTTCACCAACCTGTAATCTGTTTATTGCAGAAATATTTGAGCAAGGATGTTGTGAAGCCTAATTCTTGCCTGGAATAGTTTTAATACAATAAATTTCCACCTTCATTTCTTCTTTTTTTTTCTCAAAACAGCAGTTTTCATTGTTCACCACTAGATGGAGGCATACATTTTAAAATGTTTGAGTTGGAACGGCTATGATGGTGGCAACCATAAATTTTAATGAGCAGTGAGAAACTGGCACACATAAAAATAATTGTTTTAAACTAACGTGGGTCCTGCACAAAAACACACCATTTGCAAAATAATAAATGCTGAAATTGCTTAGAAATATTTTTCCCAGCTATAGTCATTCTGTAACTTGCCTTGATGTGATTTCTAATTCAGACCTGACTAAGTCATTCAGTTGATTTATTTTTATTACGTGCTGTGAAAACAGTAATATTCATTATGGTGCTTTTAGATCAAAGTACTTTCCACCCAGACCTGCCTTCTGCTCCCTCCAATAAGCCTCCAGTACCCCCACATGACCTGTCCAACACACGAGCTCTGTTCATAGTAAGTGAAGTGTGCCAATTCACTGCAGTGTTAATGTGGCTTTCACTTTGAAACAATCATCAGTTTTTCAGAGTGTTCCCTGTCAACAGCTTATTCTTTCCTTCACTGTATTAGTTAATACATTATAAGTCCCTTTGAGATTAATAAAGACCAATTCCTAAGTCACTTAAGCTTTTCTCCTTTTTCCTGCATTTTTTTTTTTACATTGTTACAGGCTGTATAAAAATCTAACTAGCTAGTTCACTAGAATTTTTCACCAAATTTCTCAATTAAAAATAAGAAAAGTATCCTTCCTCTACAATTACAATTGATATTTCTTAAATTGTTTTTTTTTTTTTTGTATGTGAAACATAAATGAAATGTTAAGATTCACTTATTTATTCTTTGAAGTCTACGTTTGACATATTTTATGCATTCATATTTAAGTAGCAAGAAAATGAGAACAGTTTCATGAAGAGCAGTGCAAGATATCAAATCAGACTCTTACTATCAATGTACAAGATTTTGCAGTTGCAAGGATGTTCTTCGACTGAGTTTTTTTTTTTTTTTCAGGTCATTACATTTTTGGGGGAAACTCAAATATAGCCAGGCGTCCATACAATATATTGTTCCAGTTGGAAGGGCTTTCACTGCCACTGATGCTTAAACCTGACATTAACTTTGGATACTTGACAAAACTTACAAAAATGTTTGGGAAATTGTGAAGATAGAAAACAAAGAGAAGATCGAGGAAAAATGTGAGATAATTGCTATAATATTTCAATTGTGTGTTTTTACAGCCCTGGTTTTAATCTGAGCTTGGTGGTCTGGTTTTATTTATTTATCTGTTTATCATTTCATACTGTTTTGACTGATTTAATAAATCAGTTAGCTTGTCATGTTTACCAGCTTGTTTTTATGGAGGTTTTCATTTTTGGATAATCTAGTTATTTTTTAAACCCTTATTATTTTCTGTCTTGTCTTATAGTATTTTTCTATAAAAAAAAAAGAGTAAATTA
The DNA here is from genome assembly GCF_019740435.1 of Gambusia affinis. Lineage (NCBI taxonomy): Eukaryota > Metazoa > Chordata > Actinopteri > Cyprinodontiformes > Poeciliidae > Gambusia > Gambusia affinis. The sequence goes on from NC_057870.1 coordinate 21,713,417, forward strand.
AATGAATTAAATGGACGGTTTTGAATGACCAATAAGTCAATTAGTTACTTTCTCAACACTTATTATTTTCTGTCATGCCCTATAGTGTTTTCCTATTCTTTTTTTTTTTTTAGTTAGAATAAATAAAAAGAATTAAATGGATAGCTTTGCATGACCAATAAAGTGCCGATCTTTTTTATGGCATTAGCCTTTTGTTATTAGCTTTTTGTTGTTTTTATAAGACATTTCATTAAGTTTAAATGCAGGGCTATTTTCTTTCCTTTACATAAAATACTTTAACTACTTTCATACTTATCCGTAAAGCTGTTAAGTTGAGCACCTATATTTATCCAACAGCATAAATAATAGCACTGAACATGCCATCCATGACAGTGAAAAGTCCATGTTTATTCAAACCATGCCAGCACCACAAGACACTGGACATATGTCTGTGTGGCGACAGTTCATTGCTACTATAACATTCTGTGGTTGCTGTAAAACAACTTGGCAGCATCTCAGAGAGATCAGTCATCAGTCAGTGGAAACAACTGGACACCCAGGCCATGAAGCAATAAAAGGTCTGCATGTGTCGGTTGGAATGGGTGTCTGTATAAATAAATGGATGACTTTGTCATAGTATGAGTGTGAATCTCCACAAATGGATAGTATAGTGCGCATGTGAGGACTGAGTTTCGTCCAGAGAATATCACGCTGTAAAATTATAGACCATCTGTTGTGTGGCAGGGAGATCTGCTGGACAGCAGTCAGTTGTGTTAACGAAACATTTGTCCAATGCTCAAATGAAACCCACACTTTTATGAGTTGCATAAAGCAAGTTCTTCTTAGACCTACAATACACATTTTATTATACATTATGTCAATAACATAATATGAGATCTGCTCTGTTTTCCCTCATTAATATTTCCAACAAAGGTCACGATTTGGCAGCTTTTGGAATAGTGGAGTTGTTATATGCTGGTTTGAATGCAGTGGGTCGCAAAGCAAAATGACAATAGTAAACAAATCTGTTCGGCTCGCTTTCCTCGACTTCCTCTTTAATTATCCCCTGTTGACAGGACTCATATGTGGCCCAGTGAATGCAGATGGTCAGCATTAATTGAGTACAATCAAACCCGAAATAAACATCCCTTCCATGTAAAACACATTCCAGTCCAGATGTAATTTGCCTGATTGGAGGAGAATATTAATGCGCTGTCATGTAATGAGTTCTAATGAATGATGAACTGAGTAACATCTTATTTCCTGTTCTATTTGTCACATGTCATTAGCCATTCAATGTGACTAACGGGAATGGAGGTTGTTATAATGAATAAATTGATCCTTTAATAATATTTTAGCTATTATGGCTTGATGGGGATGAAGGTTTTTTTTGCCACAAGAACATTTTACTTGATGAGTTGATGCCCAGTTAATACTGTATTTTCATTCAGATAGACGTAAATTCAAAACAGATGTAAGTTTGGTTGGTTGATAATTTTGTTGCTGCTTCCACCAAAGTTTGAATGGAAATCTGTCAGTTGTCCCATGAAAACTCTTTGAAATGTTGAAGTTTACAATATTTGGTTCCTTCTGTTGCAAATTTACTTTATCCTTCATTGTATTTAACAGTGGGAATGAGGTGCTTTTCTACACGTCCATCTCCTTTAGAATTTTATTTAAAACATCCTAGTAATTAAAAGGTTAAATGATACCATGACTTCTAAGAAGATTCTCAAGGCTTTTCAAAGAAAATTAGGTCCACAGCATCTCATATCCTTTGTTTCACACCTGAGAAGTCACAAGGGGAAAGAAGATATGTCAAAGGATTTCCAAATCCAATATTACAGACCATTAACTGCTGCTAACTGTAGCAGGAAAAAAAAATGTTGGCTCCTTACAGTAAAAGAAAATTAGCTGGATATGGTGCATACAGTAAAATTTAGTGTGATGTAGGTTCATTGGCCTCTGTTCACAAACACATAAAACACAAAATAATTGGGCTCATAATGTAAATGGAGAGAGATGTTGTGCAGTCTGATTGTCTCCTTCCAATGGCTGACTACTTAGATTAGGATTGTGCAGATTCTGATTAACGGAAATCAATGCTAACACAACAGTCATCTTGGCGCATTTGTCATAATTCATGTCATTGCACTGTAACTCATTTACCCACCACAGCATATTTTGATCAGATAACTGAAAAATTTTATTAGTTAGGGCTCACGTTTAAAGATTAGATTCTGCTTTTATGTAACAAAAGTATTTGATTATATCTAAAAGCTTGATATCGTTTTACATATAAATTTTAACTCCTCCCTTTAGGATGGTTAAATTTGATTATATTTACATTCAATTCTTATGCATATATATATTGGTTTGTAAGTACTATCCTAGCTGAATATTACATTAAAAGACAGCTTAAAATTATGATACAATTGCTTCTCTTGCATCTGTTAATGTAGATCTTTCACATTCATATGAATATTCAACAAACTTTGATAAACTGGGCTGTTTCATAAATTCAGCAAGCATTTAGTGGTAGGCAGGGTACGCATTGGACAAATTGCCAGTCCATCACAGTGTAACAAAGAAAATAAACAACCATGCTGTAACAGTCGTATTTGTGGTGTCTCTTTAAGATGCTCTAGTCTAGCTGATGACGTCACACGTATGCGCTGTAGCTTCTCTGTGGAGAGCGAGGGAGAAACGTGCTAGACGGACATGTTGTTTGGACTCTGTTCATTTTATTTATGTTTTGATACTACAGCAGCCGTTCAACCGGGCATTACAAGGTTGTTGAAGAGTGCGTTTATTAAAGATAACACTGTGGAATTCTAGTACCAGTGTGGTTGCGAGTTTTTTTGATCGACCTGATGACTCTGCCGCCTCCTCTCCTTCCTCAAACGTAACCCAAACGTTACAATGCACACACACATTAACACCTAAGAAATATTTAGAGCAACCAGTTAATCTAACAAAAATACTTTTGAACTGTGGGAGGAACCAGAACAAATGCATACATGGGGAGAACATCAAACTCCATGCAGAAAGATCCTTGGCCTGGATTTGAACCTAGGACATTCTTGTTGCAAGGCAACAGAGCTATCAGCTGATCTGCTATGCAGGCCTGAAATAAAAAATATATACATATTTTTTATGCTTTAAATAAATGCATTAAGGATGATTTTCAAAATATAATTGACAAATTATCTTTAAATTATGCAAGAGTTTAGTTCTTAATTAAACTAAACCAGATTTCAGGGGAATAATTTGTACCTCCAAAATAAAGTTTACAGCTGTGCTTCTAAATAAATGATCAATGTCTCATAGGTTAGAACATTCTAGCAGTGTGTTCTAAATTCCTAATAGATTTGAACTAATGATTAAAAAGAAAGTGATGATGTTTGACCTTTTACATAAAGGTCACTAGTGACCTTCAAAATAAAGGTCTTGCTCTTTTAAAGAGGAGAGATTTTAAAATCCATCTATTCTTTCATTATCTTCTGTTTTATCCAGGTTTGGATCACAATACACAGAAACAAAAACTACGTTAATGAGTTGGACGTCAAAGTGTCTTTGAAACAGTTTGTTTCTTTATTCCACTTTGCTCTTAATTCAGGTAGTATAATCTTGGTTATTTTGACTCCACCACTCTTAGTATTTTTACTATTTACTCGTTACTATTTCTGTCTCACTCACACAAACATTCAGACACAACTCAGTGTAACTATGACTGCAGTTGCCATAACATTTGTCTGCCATGAGTTCCCTAATAATCAGACACGAGGGGAAAAGGTTGTGGTGATCCAACTGTTGGCATCAACCACAGTTATGTGTTATGGCTGCAACGTGTCTGGAGAGAGTCTGTTAGCCCACCCAAGCTAGTGTGCTGGCATTCGAAAATATACGCATGTAGATAGACATGCACATATTTCAAATTGTGTCAAAGGGATTTAGACATTGTTTTGTAATATAAGGCTTACATATAACATAAATGAAAGCGCATATGTTACCCTGCTTCGTGTTTGAACTCTTCTCATCTTCTGTGTGACACATGTTGTAAAAGTAAATTCAGTCTAAATTCAGTCCCTCCTCTTTGTCTGTTGTTGTTGGCCAAATTATTTCACTGGCAGCGTGCGGGAAAGCTCACAGAATGATTAAACTAAAGAACAAAACTAGAATAAAAACCGTGTCAACAAATGGCACTTTGGTGTGGAAATAGTTAAACTCCAATCTTTTACATGCATGTAATGTTAAGTTGCAAACAAGAATAAATGGAGGAATATGCATAAAAGAAAAATAAACATTTGAGTTGGTATAATTTGTGTGATCACAAAAGAAATGTATTCTCAAGGCTTTTAGTGTTTACTTACACTGTGGCAAACAGATTGCAGCTGACTAGATTGAAAAAAAGATCCAGTGATGACTCATTTACAGTTTACCAGAAGAGCCCACCAGATTTTTATGTAAATAGGACAATTCCAAAACCTTGATACAATTCAGGGTTTTTTCAAGACGAACTAAGCAACAACACCACAGATCATCTACTATGATGAGCTGTGGATATTTATTTGCCATCCACATTTTAATTCTTTGTTTCTAGCAAAATCACCTGGACTGCCACATGTTCATAACTCCACATTTTTATATTTATGATGGTTGGACAAAAAGGCATTTTTTGTGGCTGTACATCAAGAACCTAGAGTCTAATGGTTCTTAAAAAGATTTGATGAGCCCAAGATGGCACCCTTAGAAGCAGCAGTTTTATGGTGATCTTTGGAGGTTTTATTATGTTTCCCACCCTTTGCTATTCTGGATGGTGGAAAGATAAAAGTGGGGCCTTGTCCAACCTAAAAGCCAGTAGCTAAAACAAATGGGCCTTTGTGTCATGTTTTATTTATACCCAGTGGAAACAGAAGTTGTGTGTTTTATATATGAAGTTTACAGATACTCTAATGAACTTAAAACAATAGATAAAAAAAAAAAAAAAACAACAACAAAAAAAGCTTCAGTAATTTATATTTGAAAAAACGTATTTGGGAAATCAATAATTGCTGATTATTATTTTGTTTGAAATTAGATTTTCTTTTTCCTTTTGAAAAAATCAAAGTTTTATTCTGGTGTTTTTTTCCATCTTGTGTTTATACTACTAAAGTAAAAGATACCTTTATTGTCAAAACGTGTGACCAGCACTCTACTAGGAACTGGACATAATTTAATTAACCACAAAGACAAAGTGGCAGAGATTGTGGGCGAAAACAGCTAATTCCTCACATATAGTTTCGAACAGAATTACCCATCCGATAAGGATGGCTTTTGAAGCATAAGTTCATCAAGGTCAGCCAATATTTTTCTTTATCTATCGTAAGAGGGAATATTTGAATATTTGTTAATTATAGAACTCGTAAAAGCAATATTTTACCAACAGAACATACCAAATGTGTTTTTATTTAAACAACTGACATCTGTTTAATATTGTTTGTAAACCCTACAGTTATTTACCACATCTTACCTTAATTTATTAATATTGTATAGAGAACTGAACTGGAACCCTTGTATTCTTTGACCTTTTCTTAAGTGTTTCTTTCATGATTAAATTTAGTTTTCGTGCATCACATCAACTTAGAACAAAGCTATGTGTCATCAGTCAGCTTTTAGTTGTGTGCCGTCTATTAAACTGCAAATTGAGGTTTTTCATCTTTCAAATAAAAACAGATTTTGTTTGTATCTGGAGTCCATCATAGAAACATTGTTTTCTCTCCTTCTTAACAGCTGACATTTGAACAAAGTTTGTCTGTTATGATGAGGCATTGTAATACATTTAGTTTCCTGTTCTTACCTGAATAATCTAAATGCATGTTTTGGGTCCATTTGTAAATGGTTTAATGTATTATCAGAAGTACATAAACTCTTTCCTAACAGGTCTCTGTTTTAGCTATCAGCTTTATAATGTATTTTGTCAGAGAGTACAAGGTCAGAGATTCTACATGAACCTTTAATTTTCATGCCTTTCTCTTATATGTAAACAATGAAACAAATCCTGGAAACTATTTGACAACTTGATATTATTTAAAGATTTTGGATTTTAAGTTGATGGAATCATATTATTGTGAGAATCTAAATGTGATCACAGAATATAGAATGTGGTTTTAAAAAATTATGTTCTCTCTTTGTGTTTCTGCACAGTGAGGAGGATGAGGAGACACAGCTTAACTCCCATGAATCTGCTGTTGTCAAAACTATGATGAAAGGAACTGCTTCAAACCATGGTAAACACCATTTTTATGTTGATTAAATGGACTTATAATTTATGGTTATTCCCTTTTTCACTCTGTCACAAAGCCAGTAAGTAGGAGTTGCAAATATTGCCAGCTGCTATTATTGCATCTTGTCAAAAATCAGATTTATGGCCCTGATATTAGAGTGTAGAAGTGTGTTGCCCAGTTACCGAATAGAATTTTAAACAATATGTTCCTTTTAGCTGTTAATACATTATTTTGCTCCTACTGTCAGGGCTACATAAAATTTGTTAAATGGTGCATAAATTATTGCGCCAAATCTGTTACAGCTATTCCAGGTAAGTTATGTTGCTTTTACAGAAGAAGACATAGGCAATATATTTAAACAGCATAAAATCCCTAACAAATGTGGTATGGATCATTCATTATAACTTCCACAATTATGTATAATTATATATATATATATATATATATATATATATATATATATATATATATATATATATATATATATATATATATATATATATATATAAAGAGAGAGAGAGAGAGTGTTCAGTTCTCATATATAAATGAGAATTGAGCAAAAAAAGTGTTTTCATCTTTGCAAACATACACACAAAAGAAACCTCTTGGCTCTCACTTCTAGCCTAATGGGAAACTGCTTTACAGTTGTGAAACCAAATGTTGTTACAGTCAGTTTGCGAGGGGGAAAATGACCTTACTTTCCGTGGCTGAGGCTCAACATATGTTATGAAATAGGTCATTGCAGTTTTCCTCGTGTTTTTCCTCAGTGGAAAGCCATTAAAAAGTCCACATTGGCCTCTGGCACCCTACTCAATACCACATGCAGTGGCTCTGTTTTGTCAGAAAGATAATATTTACAGAGAGAACCTGTTGGGAGTAATGAAAAAAATGTTTTGGAGGCAAGCTGCGTAAAGCTGAAGAATGTTTTTTTGAGTCCTCAACTAGTGTAGTCAGAGTTGATGTTCTGTCTGTTTTGATGTTATTTTATTGACAGAGTATATGTAATTTATTTCTAAATGTGAGAAAGTATTTGCCCCCTTACATTAGTCTTGTTTTTTTGTCTTTTTTTTATTATCAAACGAATCTAAACATCAGATAAAGGCAACCTCAGTTAAAGCACAACATAGTTTTTGAATTATATGCTTTTATTAAGGCATATGTGGGAAAAGTATTTGACTGAATTTTAAAAAAGACCCGCTGGTAAAAATTTAGTTTAGTAGTGGAGTCCACCAGATTTTTATTGAATATGATAATTCAAAAACTTTATGATAAAATTTTCCCTGACAAACTAACCGACAGAATCACAGATCATCTGCCACAATTAGCAGTATAATTATTGTAGAGTCTTTGTTCCTAGCAAAATCACCTTGAGTGTCACATTTTTCACAACCCCACATTTTTATGTCTATGAGGGTTGGACAAAAAGGCATTTTTTGTGGCTGTACTTCAAGTGCCTAGTGGTCTAATGGTTCTTATAAAGATTTGATGAACCCAAGATGCCACTCTATGCAGCAGCAGTTTTATAGTAATATTTGTTTTTGTCTGCCAACCCTTGCTATAACGCACAATATGCATGGTGGGAAGATAAAAGTTACCTTTCCTTAAACCACACATACAAAAACATCTGTACTGTGGAGATGAAAAGCTAAAATCTATGTTTATCCAGGTGCCCGAGTTTTAGTTTAGCGGCTGTCTTGGTGGTCCATGTGTGACTTTGTGTGCTTCTGGCTGTATGTGTGCATGCACATAAACTTTAGGAATGTGTTAAAAGTAAAAAAATGTTCTGTGTGATTCTAAAGATGGATGTGATTAATTCATGGTTGCGACAACAGTGGTCAGCGAGCAGCGTGCACCTTGATAACACCTGTTGAGTGTGTAGTCAGAGAGGTTAGAGGTCAAATGTCCTACAAATCATAAAAACATTCTGCCAAAGCTTTTGACACCTTGAGGCCTTTCTTTTTATCTTTTTGCATTGCAAGAAGATAAAAAGTCTGTCATTTTATCTCTGTCTTTCACTGATGACAACATAAGTAATATTAAATAAATCTGTAACAGCCGTAAAGATAGAGCAGCAAAGGTGAACAACAAGATTTAAAGTTGGCACTGAAAAGTAAAGAAATACAAAAGAAAAATTCTCCCTGGAAGGTGTAATAACAAATGTGAAATTTCTGGGGCGTAGAGGGTAGCGCGCCCCACGTTTGGAGGCCTTCAGTTCTCGACGCGGCCGTCGCGGGTTCGATTCCCGGACCCGACGACATTTGCCGCATGTCTTCCCCCCTTTCCTGTCAGTCTACTGTGGTATAAGGGACACTAGAGCCCACAAAAAGGACCCCCTGGTGGGGGGGAAAAAAGAAAAAAGAAAAAGTGAAATTTCTGACCTGTTTGGTGGGCCCTCTTATAGTTCTGGGTCTGATCTCTCCACCATTGTTGTATTTTTGTAACTTCAAATGTTTTTGTTGTTGTTGCAGTAGCAGATTATTTACACACCCCTTTAGACATTAACAGTACTAATTTCTTGCATAAACTGTGGCTGAGTAACCCAGGTGAGGCAAAGGACAGTTGGAGACCCCAAACCTCAGATTTAGCTCAGGAAGTTTTATACTAATTGAGCTGAATCAATTAACTCAGTTAGCTCAATCACGATAAATATAATTGTGCATGTTATAGGCTATGTATGTACTGTATTTTCTCGGCACTTACACTCTCAACTATAAATCACATTAGTCAAAAATTGCCTTCTGTGCAACCTGCTTTTTAAGGAACTGTCAACTCTGGCTTGGCTTGGATGTCCGTTGGGCCTTTCTGACTAACCTGTCTGTGCTCGAAAACAAGTGCGCAGTGCACTGCATGCAGTCCAGGTGGATAGGTGGTTGTTGCATTAACACAACCAAGAAGGCCCACCTGCAAAATTAGTCTTTTGGTAACTAAGAAGTCTTTTACGCATATCTGCACCATTGACAAGCCTGGCTGCAGGCGTTTCATGTCAGTCAGTATTAATTAACATTTAACGCACCAGTCAAAAAATGTGTCATGAAGAGGAAAAAAACTGATATAAGTCACACCTAAGTCATAGGACCAGCCAAGCTATGAAAAAGATTTTACGGTAAGTTATAGTCTGGAAAATATGGCATACATATATTTTGTTGTAAACTACATTGACCAACTGAGAATAAAAATTGTCACATTACCATTTTAGCAATGTTTGTGTAAAATAAATACACAAACATAATACATCCCCACAAATAAGGATGTATTTTTCATTAAAATTTCATCCCGGCAGTTAAAGATGGGCCAGTCCCTCAGTAAGCCACCGCATATGAAATTTCTTTGATCTGAACCATTACAGTCCAGTTAGTGGCGCATATTTAGGATTTTGGTCATGCTGGAGCGGATTCCTCCATCTATTCTCTTTTTCTTTTATTTTTTTTAATTGTCATTTTCCTTTTCACTTGTTTTGTACTTTGTGCCCATCACATAAATTCCAAAGAAAATATAGACAATGAAGGCTTTAATCTGACAAAATGCGAAAAGGTTTTAAAGTGTTAGAGTAGTCTTGCAGGCGATTCTATATATCTAAACATTCTTTCTTTAGCAAAGCAACATTTTATTTTCCTTTCCTGCAACTCCTGTAGGCCAAGGAGTACAGAGTGGTTTGATCACTCCATCCTTTGGAATGAAGGGTAATGGGAGTGCCAGTGTCCTCAGGGGTCCTGTTCCAGCCCGACCAGTGCCTCAACCCCACCCCAAAGATGAGGACTCTCTGGTCCAGATGGCAGAACACATTCCTGCTGGGATGCGAACCCCCATGTGTGCCCACTGCAACATGGTGATCAGGTTAGAAGCTACTGCTGGAACTAATACCAAAACTTTTACTTGCAGGTTGAAGAGAAGGTTAAAGACTGGTTTCTGTTTGTATCCATAAGTGGAAAAAAATTTAGTAAGATTTGAGTTTTTGGCATTGATTGCCCTTTATTTATAAATAATATTTTCACAAGAATTTTAGCTAGACATCAACTGCACCAATAACACTCAAACACTGGGAGTAATATATGAAATCAATAAACAAACAATGCTATGGGTGCTTATTGAATAAAACTTCAAGGATTTATATGTTTTTGCTTCTCAAAGCAAAAACATATAAATCAAGTACATTTTAATAGAATGCTAAAGCTATTTATTTTTCAGTTTAGTTTTCTTATTTTGTATAGCCAAAGATATCACTGCTGCTATTCCAAAATTAGTTAAGAGTGCTTGGGGAATCCCATATGTTTGTCTCTACTTTCTTACTCCTGTCCATATGGAGACACAATTTTTTCCATGCCAATTTTCCAACTTGTTAAAACAGAAATTCTGAGAAATCTTTATATTCCCTAAAATGCTGCTGTTATGATTCCTTGGCTATTGCTGAGCAGAGATGCCCATCCATACTCAATTATACTTCTAATTTCTAGAGTCGTTTATAATAAAAAAAAAAAACTAAAAAAAAACACCAAAATGCTGCTCAGACACTTAGTAGTAATTCTGTATAAACTGTTTTTAATTATCAATATAGAGGCATAATTGGTAACTTAAATGCAAAATACTAACAAAATATGTCATCTCTTCCAACTGGTGGTGAGATCAGTTTCAGAACTAGAAGAAGGACCACCAAGCAGGTCAGAAATTTCATAGATGCCAAAATTGTGATCTATTGAAAATAAACCTGATCTGAGAATGTGTGGCCTCTCATCTCATAAAAGAGAGGCCTGACACATGCACATCATATACTCTTGTTTTGGAGACAAGGCCGACACAGATGGTGAGGTGGGAAATTGAAGCCACGTTGCATCATAATTTCCTCAGGCATTTAACTTAAACCATAGATCAACTTTATCATAATCATCCAAAAACAAAGTGAATTAAATGCTTACGATGGGGAGCCATAACTATACATGAGGATGTTTCATAAAAAACAAAATGAACTTCGAGGCAACCTCAATTATAAACCTCTCCAGTGATTTCTCATCATCACATTTGACTTAGCACACATCAAGTTTATTTTTCATAGATCACAACATGGTAAGGCCCCATTATGTGGGTACACCAGCTTCATAAATGGGACCACCGAACACTCTTTCCTTAATTCAGCTGAAAGGAAGACGCAACCTTTAAGTCAAGTTTGTCCTACAGCACATCATGAAAAACTCTCTTCCTCTTTATCTCTTCTGCATACATTCTCTCTTTTCTGCTGGCTGTCCTGCCTGATCTGAATGTTATCTGTGACGGTGTGACTTGATACTTTGTTGTACCCAGCATCAGGTTGCCCACATGCTAATAGCTGTCAGCTTGGGCTGCTGTCAGACCAGGCTCAGATAAGCACACCTATTGTTCTCAGTGAATTGGGCTACAATGTTTCCTCACTTTATTTAATCATCAGACTGGACAGGGCCGATGTGCTTTGTCTGTAAACTGTGTACTGAAAGGGTGTCATAGAAAAAAACTGAAACAGTTTATTAGTTAATAATCTGAACCCTAAGTGAAACTGTACAGCTGCGCTGTATCACACTGCATAGAGCATCCTCCATATTTAGAGTCAGCCCTTGTTAAATTGTGTAAAAAGACAAGAAATGGACTCTGTTGTTGCACCCATATGGGTGGATACATTTAGAAAGATCCAGATTTTAATGTAGCCACATTTATTCAGTGGTGAAAATATCTTAAATAAGTAAATCATGTATTTTTCTTTGCCCATCAGTCATGGAGTTAACGTCACCATTAACAATCTGTGTAAAATAAATGTAAATTTAAAATAAATGTAAGCAAAGCAATTTTTGTCATTAATTCTTTAACATTTTCAGCCTGAGCTTTTTGAATTATGTTTACAGCTCCAACACGAACTCCTTCTTGTTGATTTGTCATATTTTGTGATATGATAAGGTTGTTAATCATTCACAAATAAACATGATGATAGTTACGACATGGCCCATGTCAGTTTATATATTGTCTTCTCTTTGATTATATATAATTTTATTTTGTTATATGGCCAAATTCCCCATCACCTCATTTGCATTTTCAATGCTTTTTATAAAACATATGACTGAAAGGTGGCACACACTCACACACACACGCACACGCACACACACACACATCCTTTGGAAGCGACTATTTTCTGTGTACTAAAAAAAGAAAACTGTACCATCTCCTGCTGTTATTTAATCCTGAGCTGTGCTCACTTCATGTTGTTTAGTTCAAGGTTCTCAAAAATGTGAGTGCGACTCATGAACACTTTCATGAACAACACTGGGACCCAAGTTTACCATACTACCACCTGCAGTGATAAGGATGGGGAGAGAACATGAAAATCCCTGAAGCTCGCTATTGAAGAATAACAGCAAAATGTCAGTGTGTGACTATGCCACTGCAAATAAGATTATTTCATTTGAAAGTTTTTTACTTTCTTACCATGGGCAATAGGAAATTGAGAGGGTTATGCAGTTGAATTTAACATTTTGTAGTTAATATCATTGTTTTTTTGTTTTTTTCAGAGGACCATTTTTGGTTGCAATGGGAAAATCATGGCACAAGGAGGAATTTAACTGTGCCCACTGCCGAACATCTCTGGCAGACATAGGCTTTGTGGAAGAAACAGGCTCTGTGTATTGTGAACACTGCTATGAAGAGTTCTTTGCGCCAACCTGCAGCCGCTGCCAGGCCAAGATATTGGGGGTGAGTTGATGTATGAACAAATAAAAAGGAGATAATTGGATCTTTGAAAAAGAAAAGAAATGCCTGATACCTCAATGTAACTAATAGCAAATGAACACAGTAACAAAGAAAATTTCAAATGGATGTGGAATTCCTCTTAATTTCCACTTTTAACTAGATCTGTTCTTTGCTGTTTTTGCCACAGAGGTTCTGTACCACTCTTTGTTGGATTGATTTATTATGCAGGCAAACATTATTACATAATTTAAAATAAACACTTAAAGAACTTCTAAAATGTAAAATTGGTCCCCCATCAAAGTTTACAAATGAAAAGGTTTTTGCATTCTATCCTGAGTTGAAATATCTATGGTGACCATGGCTGAAACTCAGGAATGCAGTGTATGCTCTGAAGTTAGGAGAATTAGCCTTAGAAGCCTTAAAGACTGCAGGTGTGGTTTGAACCCAAAGTGCCAAGAAGCTGAAATCGCATTTCTCTGAGCAGCTCTGACATTTATCCCTCACATGTTCTAACCTCTTTAGCCTCAAACCTTCCAACCCTCCATTTCTCACACATCTTCAACCAGCTTATGGCTTCCTGTTAACCTGTTTTTCTCACTCCTGTTCTTCTAATCCTTCATTTTACTCTGGCCCACCAACTTTCTTGTTCTAGCAATTTAAGGGTGGGAAAAAAAAACAAAAACTCAAGAAGTATTTTTTTTAAGTCTGGTCATGCGGCTATTAAAAAATACTGTGTTTGAAGATATCTGTCAATTATTATCCTGCTGAGATTCATTTATGGAATTGATTCTTTTCTCCAACAATTTACTGAGAAAGTAGTTTATCTAGCATTTGTAAATATACAAATCTGGATTCTATAACCTGTGTTTTGCATTTTATGTTTAGGAGGTAATTAATGCCCTGAAACAAACATGGCATGTCTATTGCTTCATGTGTGCTGCCTGTCAGCAGCCAATCAGGAACAACACCTTTCACCTGGAGGATGGAGAACCTTATTGTGAGCAAGGTCAGTAGGAAAGGTGTTCATAATAGTAATATTTTCAGTAAGCTCAGTTCAGTTCCTTTTATCTAGAGCGGATTCACGTCAAATGTAATCAATTAGGCACTTTGCAAAAAAATTAAATCCAGTGTATTTATAGAAACATAGAGACCCATTGAATGCAATATTTTTGAAAAGTTCCTTCATTTCAGTAATGCCATCAGATTTAATAGGTTAATTATACAAAGACGGGTGTGTTTAAAATGTAGGCTTCTTGATAAGTGGTGTTAAAATTAGTCCACAGATTATTCATTCATGAAATATTAATTATTTTGTCAGCAAAGATGTTGACACTGTTCAGTCACATGAAACTGTCTGTAGGTGATATATATGACTGCATGAGAAAACTGACTAAGTTTTGCAGGGCATGCGCTGTTTCTTAGCTTGTTTACTCATAGCTAATTAGTTGCAGAGAGCTAAACGGACAAAATAATAAGGCCACACTTAAATCAAATTACACCAAAGACATATTAGTCAAGTCTATAACAATTCAATAAAGTCAAAATCAGCCCCTTTATTCAATTATTTTGATATTTTAAAAACTGGTGCCTGACATCTCTTTTTAAAGAAAGAAGCTGATAAAATCAAATTAAAAATAACTAAAGTCCTAAATTCATTCTGTAGGTGCATCACTGCTGACGTCCTCATTGCTGTGAGTTGTTGGATATGATTAGCTCTGGATACCACTTGGAAGCCGAATTAGAACAAGTGTGGGTTACATGTGGTCCATGTTTCAGTGGTTTTCTGATGTGAGACACAGTTGCTCACTACCTGTAGGCTTCTGAAGGGTACTGTGTGGGTACTGGATGACTGTACAATCCTCTGATTGGACACATTGACTAGGCTGATTAGCCTTGGAGGTATTTTGTCATCCTACAGTAGAAACACCCAACAGTCATATGAAGAAAAGCACAAATTTACCTCTTTTGAAATGGAATAGTTGGATATGTATTCAAAGCTTTGTTAACTTTAATGAAGAGTAAAGTTACTTAGTTTATTATCCTTGCTGTCTGTTACATATTGTTTAGGCATTTTTCCTTTTAAAATCTCTGACAGAATGATGTTACTGAGTAGTTTAGTGTGAAGATAAAACCTGATTGCTTAAAAAAATTATTTTCTTGTTTGCAAAACAGACTTTTACAGTTTGTTTGGGACTGGTTGCCATGGCTGTGAGTTCCCTATTGAGGCTGGAGACAAATTTCTGGAGGCACTCGGTTACAACTGGCACGACACTTGCTTTGTTTGTGTCGTAAGTGAAAATCATACACACACTCTTAGCATTCTAGACCTGAGCATAATCATGTATTCATTTTTAGGCAATTTAGAGACTTCTAATCATTTAAAAATGTTTTAGGTTCTTGCTATTGTGTCGTTTTTGCTATTCTATTTAAGCAACAGTTAATTGATTACAGTTCAGCTTCAAATTGTGTGTAAGTCTAATGGTTTCTTCACAGGTATGTTGTGCCTCTCTGGAGGGTCAGACCTTTTTCTCCAAAAAGGACAAACCTCTTTGCAAGAAACATGCTCACACAGTGAAGATATGAACCTTCAAATGGCTCTCTGCCTCTATTTTCTCTTGTCAAAGGCTGCAGAAATACTGAGGGCTGATATTTACCAGTGGATTATTCCTTGACTAAGTTAATTGAGGATATAACTAAGCAGATTACTTTTATTTTAACTCTTTAACGTGGGGTGGGGGGGATAATGCAAAAATCTTTTTTAAGCTTTATATCAAACCGGGGGATTTGCTTTGATTCTTTCACACGCAAAGTTCAGCCTTGGAGTTGCAGTCTCCAGTCAAGCACTTGTGCCTCAGAGCATCTCTTCCTCACACTGTTCGACCAGACTAGCGTCAGCAGCTGTTAGCATACCACTTTTTGAGGTTGTCAGCTGCACTTATATGAACCACCTTTCAGTTGAAGGCATTTTGGAGGATTGTAAATACAATCCAGTTTATACAATTTAAAATTGCCTTAATGTTAATTCCCTAAGAACAGCTGTAAACAGCAAAATGGATGAGCTTTGTTGTGATGATGTGCTTATGGCAGAGTGTCGGATAGAGTCGGAGCTTCTTAAAAAGACAGAGGCCCAATTTCAAGGCGTCAAATTGCGAAGTCAGAATTCTTTCAAGTCATGTTTGACATATGCAGCATTTTTATAACAACTAAAAGTAACATTCAGTTATTTGCCTGCAAGTACATTATACCACCCCATGAAATAAGTTTATTATACTTATGCGCACAAGACGTTGTACTGATAGTTAATCATTTTTGTAAGACCACAGTTAGTCATAGTTTCTTACACAAAAATATTCTAACACTGATTCATTACATAATCCTGATTTTAACCTAGAAGCTAAAAGGCATCCTTGGTTTGTCTGTAGACACAGAATAGAATCTTCCCCAATAGTTAGAAATCACTCATTTTAATTGTAAAAAAAAAGAGTAAAATATATATGAATTTGTTGCAACAGAATATTAGCAATTAGTTTTTGTGAAAGCACATATGTTTGCTATTTTTAATGTTACAGTTGTGCAAATTTTAATAGATTAGCAGTAGCTTACATTAACATTTGTAGTCTTTTATGTCCCTATATCCAAAACTATTTCAAAAATAGTATTCAAAATCTTAGTATTTGTATTAAGATTAACTAAATGTGGATGTTACTTTAATAAAATATTTTAACTAAGCATCTAAGATAATCATTGTATCTTTCTATTTTATTGTCTTTTCGTGGTGTTTGCCAAAACTGACTTGAAGTTTCCAAACAGACAAATATATAACAGAATAAGTTTTTAACATTATTTATTCTGGTTGATTGACAAAAAACTTCCAAAATAACTAAATAAACATTAACATCTGACATAAGTAAATAATCTGGCAAGTATTAATTTTGTTTTTCCTCATACTCAACACCTTGGTGATGGACATACATTCTTTTGAATTGTGTTCTATTATTAATGAAAAATGTTTGTTTTTATTCATTTTTTTATATTTCAACTTCACCTCAAAAAGACAGATGGTCCAATATTTTTTGAGATACAATTCATCACAGTTTGTGCATCTTTTTATCCTGGGAGGTACTGTGTGTGTGTGTTTGCGTGTCTGCGTGTTTTATTGTTCTTTTGTTGAAAAGTGGGGAACACTTTAATTTACTTTGAATATGTAATTGTCTGGATATTTCTCTTAGATTTGTACTAAATTATAATGCAACTAGATAAAAAGGACAAGATTTTACATTGTCAGAAAAGAGTGCAGAAAAGTAGCATACAAATTATAAATGTACTGGCATAGTAAACAAAAGTATTTACATGTTATTTGTATTATCTCTCAAAATATGTTTGAAAATAAGTAAAATGTACCTGTGTTGTTTAATAAATTGTGATGTTTAACCCTCCTAGTGGGTGCGTTTCTTTTGCTCCTATTTCTACTTTGTGTATAAGAGAAACTGCCTTACCACATTAAACAGTTAGTTGCCAATACACCTGTCCAAGACTTGATTCAAGACCATTGGATTGTGTACCTGCACTGCATGCTCACTTGAATATTGTCAACAAAGGCCACTCGTTACACAAAATATTCAAAAGATGTTATTGAGAAATAATTTTTGTCACAACCTTTTTTTCCCTTCTTTTTTTTTTTTTTACCAAAGAAAAGCTAGATAAAAAATTTACAAAAAATATGAAAAATGATCAGAACTATGATGAAAGTAGTCAGAAGAAGAAAATAATTTTTAATTATATCTACGTATTTAGGAAACTAGCCAAAGCCATGTAATAATGTTTTCTTGTTTTTCCTGATAAGCATAAAACTGTTATAATACCAAACACAAAAATATGAATGATTTGTTCTTTCTGTTTGTTGGGTGAACTGAGGTGGAAAGTGGGGGGGCTGATTGAAAAGCCCACGAGTTGGTTGCTTGCTTCTCCGCCTCTGATCGTGGGGAAAACTGAGTAGGAGAAAAGTGCTTCAACTTAGGTCTGAAACCACAGCGACGCGAACAGAAACTTTTATTCTGGCATGGAATAAGAAAGCAACGACTCATATGAAGGTGAGTAAGTTATTTAATCCATGCGAATTACTCTTAAACACAGCGGGTTTGACTTAAATTGTTAAGTTGTTTCGTCTTATGCGCGATGATGAAGTTTGTCAGACTCAACGCTTTTTTGTCTTCAGGGTATTGACAGTCCACGCGTGAGGCTGATTTATTTAGTGAAGTTTGAGATTCCCCTCTCTGCCGATTTATTTATTTAAGTTTGAGATTCCCCTCTGCCTTACAGCCGCAACACTGTACAGGGATTTAGAGAAGAGTTTTAGTTTTACTCGTTTGTAACAGCGGTAATCTTGGTATTCTGCCCTCGCCAGAAATTCAATAAATAACTTATAACTTAGTTTGCGGTCAGTTGCCATCAACTTTTAACACGGCGACCAGTACTGTCCTCTACCAGCATACTGGAATGAGTCATTCTTTCTATAATTTTTTCGAAATTTCTATCTTCTTCATCTATCTGAAGATGAGGGCATCATTTTCTTTTCGCACCTTCAAAACAAAACGTCTGTATGCTGTAGAGTTTCCCTTGTGAAGAGGACACATAGTAGAGGGAAAAAACAAAACAACAGCCTGCAGCAGTGACCAACCCGCAGCCCCGTATTCCCCATGCACTGCACTTATATTCACAGGCATGCAGACAGTATTCAACTCTCCCTCTGAGTCCAGTAACCAGCTCCAGGTGTTTCCCAGTGTGCTTTTGACAAATGTATATCTGCATATGTGTGTATAAGCAATCATGTGAGAGTATCCATCCAGATGGCACAATACCATATCTTATCTTATCCCACCTCATCTGTGGAGGTGCAGGGGTAAGAAGACAAGGGAACCCCACAGGAAAACACTTAACAGCTATGAGAGAGAGGTCCAGACAAGTAAGCGTGCGCAGGAGAGTGTGTGTGGGTGTGTTTTTCTCATTTGTCAGTTAGAAAGTGTTTGTTGTGGTGTCAGTGGGTAGTTAAGTCTTATTCAAATCAGGAATGTATCACGCAAATCTAAAAAACCTGCCACAACCTCAAGTGTGTCTCACTTAGCAACTGCAAAGAAAACTATTTTCTTCTGTGCAGAAAAGAAAATATACATATACATACACTACTCTACATGAATACATGCAGTATGACACAGACTGGTGGAAATTCACATCACATTAGACCTAATGCAGGTCCTTAACTGACTCCCTAAGAATAGCAAATAAGTCAGAAACAAACTTAATTTGTACTTATCTGGAAAGAAGCTGAATGAAACACCAAAAGAAAAATGCTGACACGAGATATTTTCAATACATTTACTTGGCCCAGTCAGGGAAAATCAATGCTTGCTGAGGTTAATTCAGTCTCTAAAGAATTGGAAAAATTAGCTAAACGTATCCTGCCTGACTGCTGCACTTGCATTTTAAAACTTTGTTTAGTACAGTCTTTGAATCAGGTTAAATGCCATATGGTTTTGAGGGCTACACATAGGTGGAAAATAACTGGTAATGTAAAACAAAAATTAAGACTCCAGGGTAAGGAGAGATTGAAAATCTCTTCAGGTGAACTTGAGGACAGTTTGCTGGTGCTAAGCCTGCCTTAGATCAATTTCCTCTACTTAGAATAGGAGGCGATAAGGATCAAAAATAAACCCAGATAAGCCCCTTCAGCCAGAGGCTGTCCTCTTGAAGATCTGACTCATTTTTAATTACTGTGTCAGGCTGATTTATTGAGATATTTCAAGATTCTTCTTTACCTGAGTTCCCAGATTAATCTTCCACATTCTGCATTTTTTACAAACTGACAAACTTTGCAAAAAAATAAAAAATAAAATAAATCCTTAAAACTTAATATTTTGAAATAATAAATCACACAAAATGACACGTTGTTGACATGGATCCAATTTGTCAGCAGATTTCAGGCACTATCTTCCTGAACAAATGTAAAAACAACCACAGAAAGGTTTTTGTTGATCTTCATTGTGGGTTTGTGAGAGGTTTGAAGCTCGGTTTTGTTACTGATCTCTGGAGGAAACAAATCTATGCACACCTCACCACATCTTGATTAATGTGAAACCTATAAATATGATTAAGGAGTGAGGTTCAAAGATGTTGCAAATAGGGTTCCTACATGGGCCTAATCAGTAACACAAGCAGCTCATGAAATGATTGGTATTTACTTTAGGATTGATAGACTCATTCATATATTAAAAAAACACCTCAGTATGAATACAGTCCCATTAACTTTCTTTATAAAAAGTCCTGAAATTTTTCTTAATCATTTTTTTTTTTTTACTACTTTCTCTAGTTTTCTAGGGGTAATATGAGACACTTGACTCCACTCAACCCTGTCCTGCAGGGCCTGTTTTTTGGAGAAGGTTGTATACAGTAATTATTCCGTTGCTTGAAGAGAGCCTTAAGTATTTAGACTGACTGTTTACAACAGCACACACAGCAGACCAGGAGCAGACTGCACTCTTCAAACTGTTTGTAAAACAAATATACTCATATTGTCTTTGTTAAAAGAGCAACCAAAAAAACATTGTCTAAAGTTAGCTATGTGGTTTTTAGATACAGTTCTACTGTAAATCAACTATTTAAAACAAATAGGTCTCAAAATATTGTCCAGTTGGCTAACTGATGTGCAAACACAAAGCTACACTGTACAGCTACAAATAAATAACAATAAATGACCTTTGAACCTGCTGCTTTGGTGTGTAGACTACTGTACTACACTGTAAGACAAGTTGCAATTGTAGAGGGAAAGTTTTTGCTTTTCTAAGAAATACATTCATATATAGTTAATGCTGATTAACATACATTTAAGTTGGTTTGCCTATCATTAATAATTGTGGAAAAATGAACTAGGCTACAATATGTTGTGAGGAATAAGAGGCAGCAGTTGAAATGAATCTGATGAAGTCTGGTTGCTATAAAAAAAAAAAAGCAGAAATAATGATGATGGACATAATCAGGAGGTAACGATTTGTTTTTTAACCTGTGGGTTGCTGGTTTGAATCCCTGCTCTGTCCTTTTCAACAGTTTTTCTCCTTGGGTAGTGCCAGGTGCCAGCATTTCTATAGCATTAGATAACGTGCTATAGAAATGCAGATCATTAACAATTTAACATAATACCTGTGACGCTTTCTTCTAGTTTTCATTCAGCATTAAATATAATTCCGTTGCACAGTCTTAATCTTCAGATCCTTGACCTATCCCCTTTCAATGTGTAGACATTTAAACAAAGAAACCTATTTTGAGTTCCTGATGCAGGACTCAGAAGTTCAAACCATTCCCTTTGATGATCTTTCTGTTTTTGCTTCCTTTGAGAGATGTGACCAGGAGCTGACTTTGATGAAATACTTGAAATCCTCCAGCTGTGCAGTCGTGGATAATCATAGCAATCAGTAAATCATTGTAGAACACAGAACTGCCTTGAGAGCAGCTTGGTTGATGGTGTAGAGCAGATTTAAATGATGATTTATTAGGTGGATTAATAGGCCACATGATCAGTTTAACCTTGTGTCCCACAGGGTGGATGTGAAAACATCTTACCAGCCAGCGTCTGATCTCATTTAATGCTCTCAAGTTTAAGCTGGTCTCAGTGCTCAGACACTCCGTTTCTCTCTTACTTCATATTTACTGTTTGTTTGTTTTTTAGCCTTGTGCTTGTAGAGCTGTCCCTTGTCAGGCTTTTTAAATGCTCACCACGTTTTGGTCACTTTTATTTTCACTAATGTTTTTTTATATGACTGTTAGCAACAAGAGTCCTTATCCTAAACACCGGTAGGTTAAGCCCTAAGGAGGTTTCAGCTCATACAGTTTTGCTTTGAACTTTGATTCTGCTCTTCATTTTTTTGAACCTCAGGTCTTTTTTTGTGTTTGGCTTGGCTGAATTTTTAACAAGGAAAGGCCTTTTGGTACCTCAAAGGGAAGTGGGGTAAGGAGAGAAATGATGGAGTGATGACTGGAATACCAAGAGAAAAAATAGGTCCAAGGAGAAGGAATGATAACCATCTGGATTCACTTTGTGACAAATTCATCCCTTATGCCCCCCAAAGCAGAGACCTCCAATTTCCATGGTGGTTTTTTTGAGGTGCCATTCCATTGGTGATGGCAGAAACATTTGCCTAAGAGCTAGTGTCATTGTTGAGCTTCAGGAAGTGCCTCTACTATGGGGTCTAGACATCCCTTGATTGCTAAAGTCTTTATTAAAACAAATTCCTCCATCAAGAGTGGCTAGATCCCTAGGTTTTCTAGAGTTTTTGAAACACAAACAACATCTGGATAAGCCACACTGACTCATTCGTGATAGACATAGGAATCAAGTGTCAGATTTTTGTGGGGTAGGAGGTTGCTATGTATGCAGCAATGGATATAAATTGTTTCAAGCTGTTGCCTACTGCATTCATTTTACAAGAATTTCTTAGTGATCAAGGTCAAGCCAAATGATAGGAAACTTATGATATAATTTTATTTAGATTCTACAACGTCTTCCTTTAAAATAGTTGAGAAAATATGTATTCAAATGTAGATTATTGTATAAAAGTGAACACAACTAAAATAATAAATTTTCTAGCTGACCTTGGACATGATATATTGTTGTTGATTGCTGTGTCTTTAAATCAAATTCCCACACAAATAAACTGGTTACATTTTTTGATTGCGAAACAATCTTTGCTTTATTTTCGTTGTGTTTGTTGGTAATTTTGGTCATGCAGTTTCTTATTGTTTAAGTTTTAGTATTTTCTGTGGCCGACCTTGAGTCTTCTGCTGCAGCCATTTCCAGGTATGAAATGGGCCAGGATGATTCATGCCAACCATTAGTCAATGCATATCTGCCAGTGTGATGCTGTTGACGCATTGACTTTTCAAAACACGACCACATGGGTTCAGAACTAAAAAAGGTTGAAGAAGACGCAGTCAGCTGTTAAACATAAAATTCAAACAGTCTTGGAAAACAGAATGTACAAGTAATAGTAAAACAGTTGCTTTAAAAAATGTAATCTCAGTTGTTCTTCGTAGACTACGTTGAAATTTAACAATTTAGACTGTTCATGTAATTATTGTCAGTGGGGATGAAAGTTTAATGTTTGTACAAAAAAAAAAGGTGTACAAAATGGCAAAGGTGTATTGAGCCAGAGACTCTTCAGTCTTGTATGGCAAATGCTTTTCTTTTTTTGTTGTATTCTGTGACCTGCAAAATAATACTGAAGGGGACTCTCTTAAAAAAGGCTTCTCTTTGCCTTTTTTTTCTCTCTCCTTATTCACCTTTCCTCTCTGGATCTGACTTCTGCACAGATAAGCAGCAAATGTGCTGCTGCAGATGTACTGTTTTGTATCGCGTCATCAATACCCTCCTGGGTGAAATTGCATCCACGTTGCTCATGCACACACCACCTTCCCATGAGACGTAAATTCATGATGGGCTCATCAATATGTTTTCTGAAGACGTAATTTCTTATAAATTAAACCTGATTGGTACCAAATTGAATTTACCCTCTAAGAAATTGAATCTGATGCAGATGAAATCCAATCTCGAGTGGGCCTGTTTCTTCACTTATGTGTCCTGTGGATTTCTACATATCCATCTAAAAAGGCAATTAGAATGTGAAGCAGGCCTCTGGGAGTCTTTAAACTGTGTCCTGTGTCACAGTGTACATTATGGTATTACTTTATTGCTACTGCCAGCCAGAAGAGAATGTGTTGTTGAAGAACATCTGTTGGTAAGATGACGCTTAAGCATTTATGATTTGTTTTTATTTCATTCTTTCCGCTAAAGTAAAAAATCTGCAACTTCAGATAGATTAAGGTAAATGTAAGGAATAAGTCCAAGGAATGGTCTTTGATACTCCACATACTGTAGATAAAGGGCTGTGGTTTTATAGATTCAATTGGATGATCTATAAAAACGGAGCTGAACAGATGGCCAGCACCTAATCAGCTCCATCAGATCGGGGGGAAAGCAACTGCAAAATATAGAGGTGGAGAGTCCAAGAGAGCCCAGATGTCCCTAACAGACCCCTATAGGTTTGAGGCCAAAAAGGCATCAAGCAGATGACTATGCATTAAGTCACACAGACAACAATTATCACAAAAACACATGAACCCCTGAATTTCAACTGGCTTGGGAATTTCTTTATCTAAAACAGTTCTTATTTTTATTCATGGAAACTGATTTCTATTTGATTTTCAGTGATTTTTAAAACTATTTTTTATTTACGCTCTTCATTAAAAAAATTTGTTGCCTATACATAAGTATCACCTGCTTCCATTTTAAAATTGATGCAGGAGGAGCAGTGATTTTATAAGCAGAGCCCCCATGATCCATGTCAGCTCAGCTACCTGAGGGGGAAAAATCAGAGATCCCATATGAATGAAATTAGTCTTTTTGGTAGAGATGCACATTCACAAGCTTTGTGGGTGAATCTATTTTTTAAATATTTTTATTAAAGCTCTTTCTAGCCAATACTAATTTAAGAACTATGCTTAACAGCATAGAGGATATGTTTAGTGAATAGTCAATAGCTACATAAACAGCACCAGCTTCACATTGCATCTATGGGAGAGCAATTGCTGTTAAAAGAGGATTTCACTTCTTTAAAACAAAATGATTTTTGAGTTGACTGATTTATTTGTCCTTAGCATTTTATTGCCGAGTAACACAATTACAAACAATAACCATTGCTAGCTGTACACCACATTTTTCTGGGAGCACTGTTTGTTCCCTGAAAAAATGTAGACTCTTTAAGATTTTCAAAAAGCCGCATAATATTTCACATTTAGCAGATTAGAAGAATAAACTGAAAAATGCTTTATTGTCTTTCAAAGGGGAAATTCCTGTGCTAAAACAGCAATGTGACAAGCAATCAAAGGAAGTAGATTCACACCAAGACAGGAAAATGCTAAATATGAAAACATCATAAAAAACAACATATAGTAGCATAAGGGCCAAAATTCAACACAAATATGTAAAGTAGTGTATCAACGGACTGTGCACATTTTTGTACATTTTTATTAAAATAAAAATGTACAACATTTACATGTATATTTGAGCTTTAACAAGACAGATGATTTTGTGACAGCAAAAACTATGCAACAGCAGAGATGTGTAGATACCAGCAGAAATCTTATTCAGAATGAGTAAAACTGCAAGCCTGTGTGTAAATACATTTTGAGTTTGTTGGGAGCAATGGTTGTAGTTTGACAGCTGCTGGGAGGAAGGATCTGTGATAAAGCTCTAATGTGCACCTAGCATGCAGCAGTCTGTTACTAAAGAAGCTCTCAGTTTCAGCAACGGCTTCCTGGATAAAGTGGGAGACGTTGTCCAACAGTGATAATGCTAAGAGATAACAACAGGGAAGACTGAGCTGAAGCAGGGGTTGGTGACTGCTCCAACCTATTAAAGAACTGGTTGAAGTCGTTAAGTGTCCTAGAGCGTGGGGGCTTGGTTGGTGGTCAGAGATGGTTTCCAGGCTCTTCCCAATCCCACGGATGTTACTCTGCTGCAGCTAGCCCATCTTTTTTCCATCCACTTTCTTTCTGCATATGTTTTTCCCATCCCTAATTTTCTTTCTCAGTTCCTTCTGTACAGCTCAGAACTCCTCCTTGGTTCCTGATCAAAAGGCTCTCTTCTTTTCCTTAAGGAGATCCTTTTTTGTCAGGGTTTATCCAGGGCTTATTGTTGGAGAAACACCAAACCTTCCTGATGGGCATGCTGTTGTCCACACAGAAGTAAATTTAGTCCGTGATGCAGTTAGTGGTGCTGTCGATGTCCGTCCCATGAGGAACAAGGCCCTTCCCACACATAGGAGATGAAAGAGTCTGTCTCCACTGACCATCTCTTCACTTTTCATGTCACAGCTGGTTCTCTGTGTACAAAAGGTTTACAAACAGGCTGAGATTGAACCAAGTTGTGATTTGTGGACCTCAGAGAAGCGATAGGTGATGATCTATATGCCTCCTTGTTGTAGGTACAATAAATCCAGCGTTTCATTATCTCCGGTGTGACAGCTGACATCTTGTGTGAAGATGAGGAGATTAGAGGACATAGAGACTAAAGTCCCCAGAAAATCCTCCGAAAACAAATCAAAACTGAAAGCATGTAAAATGGTGTCAAGCTCACTATCGTGACAGGTTAATTAACAGACAACATGCCTATAGAGAAAATGCACTGTGTTTTAAGGCACCAGATCTACTTGGTGTGCTTCAATTTGACAAGAGGTGGTTTCCTTGTAGGTGTGAAAGCTCAGTCCTTAAACTTTAAAAGTTGCATTTTGACTTTTATGTCTGCATATTTGGTTAAAAGTTATTTAGATAGGCTGATATTAAAATATGTTATCACATTGGATTAAGAACATGGGTACAGCAAATAAGTTCAGACATAAACCTTTGATTGCATTCCCTCCCATTACCACATTACACTCCCCAAATTGCAATTCTAGACAGTACACAACCTCACATGTTCCTCTAATTTTGTCAAACTTCATTTAAATTCTTCTCCTTTCTATAATTGTGTTCAAATCTACTTTTCTCTATTTCATTTTGGTCGGTTTCAGGAAAGAGGTATCTTTGTAGCAACAAAAGCTGCCCTAATGTTGGGGTTACATTAGTAAAAGATAAGGTAATAGTACGACGAAAGCCAAGTTGTCAGAGACTCCCTTTGTCCAAAGGGGAAACACAATAAAGAACACTGGGCTTTCTAGTGTTTCCCCTCGGTTCAGGTTCTAGCTAATCAGCAGTGCACACAGCCGTGACTGTTCTGTTCCAGGGGACTGGAGACGGAGTCAGGGAGGGGGTAGACAGGATGAGGGTCTGATTTGAAATGGCCACATAAGGGTGGAAGGAGGTAAAGAGCGCATGTGTCTCTGGCATGTGCTTCTGTGTCTTTTTTTGCCAGGAGATACCCTCCAGGGGTCAAAGAGTGTTTCATTTGATTCTACATGTACGTGGACAAATTTTACCAGAAGTACCGAGTCAGTTAATAAAGCAGAGTTAAGTGAGTTGTGTTTTTTGAGGCTGCGTTATAATCACTATCAGATGTCAGAGCAGAGGAGAGAGAGCAAGGAGAGAAAGAGGTGGTGTGTGTGAGTTTGAATGACAAGACAAAGACAGAAGAAAGCACATGGACAATGAAAACTAATATGGCTTCCAAAGGATGTTAATATAGACTCTGCTAATAAATGTATCGGTTTGCTTATGCGACACTAGCACATGGCTTTTATTTAGAATTTAAGTCTGAATAAATATATCTAATGCATGTGCCTATGTTTCCTTCTCTAATTATATTTTATATTTGTTTAATCCATATCTCCGTTTTTGTATCTCACATGAATATATGGCAGAGTGTTCACTGTTCATTAGCAATTGTGACCTCAATATAGAAACTTGTGGGTGGTATGCTTAATTTTTGCTGCACATCAAGGTGTTTTTCAGCAATTGAGTACTCAGGCTCGCCCTCCATTAAGCAAGACTATGTTCTAATTACTGTCAGATGGTGGGCAGAGTCCTCGTGTCTGGAGCCATTTACGAGGCCTGCAGCCACCTGGAGGGGAAAAGGCAGGGAGGAGGGCAAAATAAACCCAAATAGGCTGTCCTTTGTTGTCTGAAAATGTGTAAGTTGGAAGTTATACAAGAGCTGTTCGACTCATAAATGTTTCCATAACATCGTATAGTTTTTTTGTTGGTAGAATGTGAGATGTCATCTTGAAACATCTGATGTTACCAAAAACAACACCACCACATTAATACTGTTATACAGAAGGGGCCAATGTGTTGGGCTTAACTGTCTGAGTACATAAAAGGCCGAGGTGCTTTCTGAAAGTATCAAGGTCAAACATATCTATTAATTTTTAATAAGTTTATCTTAGAAATATTTCTCATTCACTTTCTGTTTTAGGATCATTTATGCTTGCCAATAATAAAAATACATGTACACTCTTTTTAAATTTTATTGTGAAATTTGTGGAGCTACAGTGGCAGAAAGGTGTAAACACACAGCAAATGACAAAATGAGCTGCTGCACACATGAATGATGCAATCTCCAAAAACACACAAATACAAACAAATGGAACAGAACAACACTCCACAGAAATGCTACAATCTACTGGAGGGAGTCAACCAAAAAAAAATTATGGGATTAGACTTTCAGTAAAGACCATAAATATCAATATCTAAGCAGTAAAGATGGAATGTCATGATTTAATTGGATGTCGTGAAGAAGTTGGAGAAAGAAATGCTCCACGACTTTTTCAAACACGCAGTCTTTTACAATACAGTAGTATCTGCACCAGACTCCCCCTAGTGGTCTGGACTAATCTGTTCATATTTGCAGTTTTTGCTTTTTCCCTTTTGCTTGTATTTTTGATGGTTGTAGTATTTTGTTTGCATCTGTTTTGTTGAGTTTAGGTTTTGCTTCAATATTCTGTGATTGCAAAGGTTTTTGATTGCAGTATTTTCTCTTGCTTTTGTGTTTTAGAAATTACATCATTCATGTGTTTGCAACACGTTCCACTATTTGCTAAGTGTTTGCACCTCTCGCCCACTTTATAGAGCACATCAAAAACGACCTGCGTTCCTCTCTGTGAATTCTTAGGTCAAATCTTTTTTCTGACCCAGCGCTAGTACATGTAATTAAGCGACGAGAAGTTGCTCTCAATATGTAGCATGACTTGTACTGCAGGAAATTAAGGCTAATCTGCAGGACTGTGGACAGTCTGTGGCTAAAAGGCATTCTCAAGATGAACTGACTGTGCTTTTAATCTGAATAGGTTTGACATGTGTGCAGAGATCTGCTGCTTCCCTTTTTAATGGTTTCTCTCTGCTGAAGTCTCTGCATTGTTTTCTTGTAAGTTTTTACATATGTTAGGTCATAAGATTTCTGGTTGCTGTGTGTTGTTACTGTTTTCTAAATGAGCTGGAAGCTAGTGAGGAGGAAGCTAAAGCACAGATGGGCATGCACTTTTAAATGTCTTGCTAAACTCACAAGGCCGTTAAGTGCCCTGGCCTGGTTATCTACACAGTCTTAAGTGTATAACTTTTTCCCAATCAATATTAGAAATCAGAAAATGCTGGCAGTTTCCAGATAGTGGTCTCATGTAAATGGAGCCTTAAAGATAAGCTACCACATTGTTCTGCGGCGAAACACTAGCATTGTTTTTTAACCACTGGTTTAGATATTTATTAAACTGGCATTTTTCATAGAAATCAACCTTAAATTAGATGTTCTGTTTTAAAACTGTCAGTGCAAAATTTTATTAATATAAAGTTGAGTTTGTATTGTGTTAAAATGTTAGTACAGACATTTTCAAACAATAGACATAAATTTTGTCTTGGGGGGAAAAAAACGTTACTAATTCCCTAAAAAGGAGCATGTGATGTCACACTTAGTATGCTTTGATGTGGTACTATCTATCAATGTGTTTGTTGTTTTTGAGCCATTACCGAAAAAAGAACAAAAGACAAAGAAAGAAAAGTATCTTCTAGCAAAGTAGCTCAAGTTTCATGAACAGATGATGTTTAGATCTTTGAGACATCCAGCTCCATCAGTCAGCCTGTTCCTTTGCAAGTAGAAACACTCCCACATCACAGTTCATTGAGCAGAACACACTCATCTGGTTCAAGATGTCAAGAACTACACAATGAAACACCCATAAAATCACAGTTTTTCTGAGGAACAAAAACCTATTTTCCATTTTATAGTTCAAATAATTTTGTAATTATATTGTCTGAATGTCTATATGCTATTAAACACACTAAGTAGCATCCTGTCAATGAGGATAAAATGTCCAAAATGTCAACAATTTAAGCTTTCAATACAAACCTTGAGACACTTTTTTTGATCTTTTCCTACTAACAATAAACTTAAATCTGTTTTATGATCCACTATTGTAGAATATTAAAATCTTCACAAAACACTTCTGAGACTTTTGAACAGATATATGAATAAAATTAATAATTAAGATGGCGAAAAGAATAGATTAAAACCAAAATAATTGCTGTCCCATATGTATTGAAAAATTTACCACAGATGGACTGTGAAATCGTGTGTGTGCATGGTTGTTTGTCCTGTATGTCTCTGTGTTGCCCTGCGACAGACTGGCAACCTGTCCAAGGTGACCCCACCTCTCGCCCGAAACGTAGCTGGAGATAAACACCAACACCTCCCGACCCCACTAGGGACAAGGGTGTTAGAAAAGGATGGATGGACAGACGGAAGGATGGACCTTCTTAGTGAAGCTTAAACATTATTGAGTCTTTATTGAATCACTGAGTGACCAAGGTCTTTAAGGCACTGTGTGATAGTTTAAACTAAAATGTTAAAAAATATAGCACTTTTACATACCACTGTTTGGTTTTAATATTAATTCCGAAATGTTTTTAAATCTTTTAAAAAGTCCACTAAAAATTTTGAAAAAACCCCCACACATTTCAAATAGGTAAATAAATGCTTATCTTAATTAATATAAAGGCAATTAGAGTAAAAGAATACATTACTGTCAAAAACAAGATGAAAATGTATCTTGCTGGGAGTCCTACATAACATAAAAAAAAAACAAAAAAAACTTTAAGTTTTGCACTTTACATCTTACAAGTTGGTCACATTGAAATGCAAAAAAAGTGGGCAAAGTTTGTTTAACTAGTAGGTACAATAATTTGTTTCTTTGTTTTCAGTTTCAAAGCATGCATGCAATGGAGACAAACACCTATCACTGCTTCATGACTCCATACTGTACTTTTTTTACACCTCAAGGCGTGTTGGGTGGTCAAACAAATCACATCAGTCCCTGACAAGTGCACGTCAGACAAAATTAGTCTAAAACAGTCAACCTTATCTGGCCTTCAACGCCAGCAGGGGTGGTCTGCAGATGCTTTGACGCTGACTGACAGAGGCAAAGGGTTGAAAATAAATGGCAATATTTGCCATATTGAATTGCTTATTTATTAGATATGTGACAGGGACCAAACTTATTAGCAAACATAAACCTGAGAGTAAATGATAGGCAAAGTTATTTATGTAGGCTTTGTGGTTTCATTATGAAATGTAAAGTTACTAAGGTGGGAGAAACACTTCATAGGCATATAAAGCATATCAAATTTATTTAGGGGTTTATGTTTAAAGATTTTCTTAATATTGTCATTGATAAAAGATGTTTTATAAATACTTTTCAGCAATGTAGAGATATTACAGTTGTTATAAAGTCAAGGCAAATGTTCTAAGTTTGAAATTACCCAGCACTGGTGTGGTATTTATTATTTATTATCTTTTTAAACATAATTTTTCAGCATTAGAGGCCTTTGTTGACAGTCACCAGAATAGGCAAGTAGAGAAGTAGGGGTCAGACATGCAGAAAAGGTCTCAGGGTCAGGAATCAAGCCCTGGACAGATGCAATGTGAACTGCCCTCTGTTATTGGGCACTCGCTCTGCCTCTACACCACACAGAGTCCTCTAATGTTTTAGTTTTATGGGTGAATTTAAATGAACAGGTCAATTTTTGTGTGAAAACAACTTAAGCTTAGAAACCTAAATGACGTCTACTCTTGCTTTATACATGTTGACATTTTGACTTTTTAGGATCTTTTAGTACATTTTAAAAGATCCAAGGGCAGCATTTACTCTCACAGAGTCTTGTCTGGTTTAAATTTAAAACTTGGATGTTTTACATTGACGTTGTCTGTCAGAACTAGACACAAAATAGATTCAAAGAGAAGAGACTCAGTTTAATGTCTGTACTTAGATACAAATAAGCCACTCATCCTGCAATGATTGAACTTCAGTTCATAAAATTTAAATAATCTATACGCTACTTCCCCATCTCACTCTAAATTGGGCTTTCTTCGGTTTTGGTACAATGTTGGTTTAGTATTTGTGAGAACTGCAGTGTGTTGGGGTTCCACAGTCTGGACATTCTGCACTGGCTGCACTGCTAGGTGACATGCTATATAAATTCAACTTGTATGATTGCTTGTGTGTGTTTTTTACAATGTGGGTGGGGTCTATGTGTGTGTTCTAGTGAATTTGCGTGTGCGTGAGAGAGCGAGCAAGAAACCAACTAACAGAAGTTCCTCAGTGATGTTATGTGTGAGTGCAGGGTAAAAGGCCAGGTATGCTGAGTGACTGCCACATTACCCATAAGCATGAATCAATCTTCTGTTCAGACATTTAGCTATTTACAGCCTCACATGAATTTGATCATGTGTTTTCTTGTAATGGTTTTCTAGAATTTCCTAAAGCTTCTGAGGCAGCACTGTTTCACTGGACAGGATTTTCGTTAGTGCCTGCAGCTGAGAATGAGGAAAAAAAAATACAAAAAAAAATAAGAATGGAGGACCAATGATCATTCTGAATTTTACAATATTATAAATGCATTCATTTTGCTTTTGTAATCCATGTTGGGTGCTTTCCCCTTTACATTGACTTATAATAATTACAGCCTCCATAAATTAGACTGAATTAGGCATATATGTTTTGCCACAAAAGGCTCAGCACCTTGAGGATGACCCATGGACTTAGTGATCGACAGATTCGCAAAAAACTCTTAACATTTGCGCCGTGAACAACAATTCCAACTGAATCTAATGTCACAACTGCATATTTTATACTGCATTGTGGCTAATGTGTTGTGTGTCAAACAAGATCTGTGAATGAGTCACACAGTGTGTGAATAAAGATGAGCTGCATGAGACTTTTTACAGGAATGACAGATCGTGGGACTGTCATTCCTGTCTTTACTAAAGGCTGCATTAAAGCTACAGTAAGGTAGTCATTATTGACGTCTCAATAAGGTCAACTCTGTCATAGCATAGAAAGGCCAAAACCATATATTTGCACTAAGTTGTAGGATTGCTTCACACATTTTTGAATGTCTTAAATTGCACATAATCTCTTCTGCATTACTTATTGTTTGTCTGAAATGGGTCAGTTTGGAAATTGAGACCTCATATCTCAACAAGATTTCTTGTGTCCAAATCTTGAATAGTTAAAACAAGTAAGGAATTAGAAAACTTTATTACAAAAAGGACTGCAGCAGGAATCTTAGAGGAGAAAATTGGTCAGGTTGTATCTTAGTTCTATCTACCTTCATTATATATCCTGGGTAAGGGTAGGTTTTAAAAGGCAGAAATAAAAATGTTGCTTAAAAAAAGCAAAATCATGTTTATGCTTATTTATTACTGTAACTTTATCAGAAAATTGTCCACTTATCACTTGTACTGCTCTCTCCATCCTTCTATCCATCTCTTTTTATTGTTTGACAACACCATCTAAGTGGTATCAAAAAGCAACACATCACCATTCATTAGGCAAGTTATGGAGATGATTTGACACAATGTCAGAATCACTTTACCCCAAAAATATGAAACACATAAACTTTTCACACACTACTTTGAGAACGATTGTAGCAGCGCTCTCAGAGTTATAGCCAGGTGCTGTAATATGTTGTTGAGCTTGATATGGTCACCATGGAAACCCTGAGTTGTTGAACGCTGGAACAGGTCCAGGATGCAGTGTTAAAAACTAAACATTATTTCAGCTTGTGGAAAAAAAAAAACAAACATATATGAAAGATATCTCCCTCCTATTATGCCACTGAGACAAGAAACCTGTTTTAAAAATTCCTGTGGATATCGCTAGACAATAATGATATCAGCAGTGTTTGTTTAAAAAAGTAATTTTCAG
This sequence comes from Gambusia affinis, assembly GCF_019740435.1. Lineage (NCBI taxonomy): Eukaryota > Metazoa > Chordata > Actinopteri > Cyprinodontiformes > Poeciliidae > Gambusia > Gambusia affinis. The sequence goes on from NC_057870.1 coordinate 21,747,096, forward strand.
CTTAAAACTGCTCTGAAGGCAAGGCTTCTATTGACCTGGTGATAATAAACATTTCAGTGCATTATCATTTTTAAGTTGTTTTTTTTTCTTCAAAAAAAGAAAAAGAAAGAAACATTCTCATAAACCCTCAGTGAGACTTGAAAGCAAATCTAGACCTCATTGCATTGCTCACAAACCAAACAAGAATTTAGGAGCTGCCCGCCCTGCGAGAGAGGAAAAATACACACACTGGCAAAGGTTTATGGGAAATCATAATGTGTAATTGTATCTAGCTGAGAACATTTTGGTAACTTACAGCCGAATCTCAAATTACAATTGCTGCATAGTGAAAAAGTTTATTACCATATTGATTTAAAGGGTTGCAGGATGGAGGTAAATTTTGACTTTGAAACATAGCTGTATCTGACGTCTTGAAACTGTCCTCTGTCTATTTAAAAACCCCTACTCTTTCCAACACTCTCCCTTCAGCACCTCATCACAACCATGCTTCCACATGCTTCCCAATGACGTAGTTGACAGCATTTGTTTGGAGTGTTGTAGATTATTTGATGAGCTCAACAGACACAAATTCAAAAGGTGTTTGGTAATTGCTGCTGCCACTAGTCTGGAGGAGTTGTATGGGTGAGAGATGCTCTGTGTGGCTGGAGTTGGCTGACGACTGCATCTCCAAGGAGGAGCTTTGGCTAAATGGGTGGCGCATTTTATTAGCAGGCGTTAAGGCATTGCTACCATGGGAGATTCAAGGATTCTTCAAACATGCATCAATGAATCAAAGTTACACTCTGGGTATGTGTTTGATGAGGGAATGACATTCTAACTGGGTTTAGTGTTTATACTAATCATTAGCTCCAATTGATTAACATACACCTTGCAATTGTTTTTTTTTTAACTTGTCTGTATCCACAAGCTTCAGTCTGCAACTAACATGAGTGTATTTAATATAGTCTTATATTAGCCAAATTACATTACTGAGGCATCATCTTGTATCACAATACTGTATCAAATATTCTAAAGCCACAATATATGTGGCTTTAGAATATCTGCACATGACTTTTCATTGCAAGCTGTTGGATTTCTCCAGTCACCCGATCTGTCCATGTTTTTGTTGCCTATTGTAAAGCTGAAAGCGAGTTGACAGATTGTAGTAACTAAGTGAAAGAAAGGATTGGGGTAGTAATCTGTCTCACTGATCCTTTTTGAAAGAACCAACTGTTTGGGATACAGCCATGACATGTCTGCTCCTGAAGGCTGACCTGTAAGCTGATACCTCCACTGGCATTTTCTGCCATCGCCGCAACTCGGATCAAACGAAGCTGTCCAGCACATTTGGTACTATAGCTGGTTCTCAAGGTTGTATATAACAGCTGTTTATGGTTAAAGTAAAAAATTTCAATGACATTATCTTACTTGTATTTCTATTACTTTTCAGTGTAGCATTTTGCCAAGACATTTTCTGTCTGTGTGCTACTTTTCTCTCCTGGTCAGGTCAGGTTAAGCCAGGAGTTGGCAACCCTTGGCTCTTTAGTGCTGCCCTAGTGGCTCTCTGGAGCTTTTTCAAAATTGATTGAAAATGGAAAAAGATGGGGGTGTGAAAAATTTTTTTTTTTAAATTTAATATGATTTCTGTAGGAGGACAAACATGACACAATCATTCTTAACGTTTTCCAATGCTATAAAAGTGTGTGGAATAAATATTAAATTTCAACATTTCCGTCAACAAAGATTTGCGTCATAGCCTGTGACAAGGTTCTTTCAGCTGGGCGGGGTGCGAGGCAGATGGCTGTTGTAAACAAACCGACGGGTGTGTGGTGGGCCATGGATAGCAAAGGGGTAAAGAGAAAAATAGCCGAGGAGAGATTCTACAATTCTTGGATCGAATCATTTGCATTCATTGCCAATGCAGAAGGATTACCTGAATGTTTGCTCTGTAGCGAGAAGTTGTCAAATAACAAAAAGAGTACCGTACTTTCCGGACTATAGAGCGCACCTTACTATAAGCCGCATCTACAAATAAAAAAAAAGCAAAAAGTCATAAGTCGCATTATATAAGCTGCATGGTTCAAAGCGTGGGAACAAAGTAGCGGCTTATAGTCTGAAAAATACGGAAAGTGTGGAAAGACGTTTTCAGGGAAGACGCTACATTAGCTGCTGCGTCAAAATTAAAGTTGCATCTTACAACCCCGATGTTGAGAAGCTGTCCAGTGATGTCCGTAAACAGAAGTCACATTAAAAACGTAAGAACACAATCATGCCATAGGCACATATAGTTAGTAACAAAGTGTTTGTTTTTATAAATTCATTAGTGATTTTTGTCAGTATATATTTAGAATGACACTTGGCGATATTATTGTGTTTTGCTGCTCAAGTCCGAGGATGGTTGAGTGTCAAAAGAGAAAGTAATTATATCTGCTTACTGCTTAACCGTTAAGCAGTAAGCAGATATAATTACTTTCTTTAAGATCTTCTAGTATAAACAAAGATTGACTTGTTCATTTCTGTGTCACACAGAACCTTGTATATACCGTCAATCTAACCTATGCAACAATTTTCCTTGATAGTGATATCTTCAGGTTTTAGATTAATCTAAGTTGATATACAGTCTGAGTTCGCCCTCTTTTAAACAAATGTTCTCTGTCCTTGGAGCAGAACTGCTGCCAAGATGAATCTGAGTATTAATCTTATCCAGTAAATCTCCCTTTCTTCTTGAAGTCAGGTTTCATGTGTCAGTTGTTATCTTTTCTAAGTTTGCCATCAAACTTATGTTGTTTTTTTTTGTTTTTTTAAATAAGGGTAACAGTCTTAAAATTAATCAGTATTTGGTCTTAATTTACTCAAGGTTCGTGTTCTGTGTGGTGATTATTAAAGCGTGGCAGGTTTTACAACTCTCGGGATTAGATTTCATTGCAACTATGTGAGCTAAAAGAATCATTATCCTGGACGTTTTTGACCCACAGCAATTACTAGTGTCATTTTCTTCATCGTTAACTGGATGACACTTTTACAAGGGTAAATGTATGGCTTTTCTTCTTTCCCCCTTAACTAGTTGTGGTTCCACCGATGTATTAAAATCTGTAGAGGCTTTGATTTATGTAAGATCTGCTCATTTTAACACCTAGTGTGAATTAACCCCTTTGTCAAATTGTGGTTCTGACTACAGGCTTTTACATTAGCTACAGACCACAGACAGGCACACAACTCACACACGCACACAGTGGACTGGTTTATAGGGTGCCAATAAAAAGCAACGCTGTGCAAAATGAATCCAATGTGAATTACAGTTTTTTCTAAAGCTGTGTTTTCTTAGAGATGAAGAAATGGACCCGCCCAGAGAGTTATGGTTATTGAAGGAATTTAGAGTTGAGCTTATTTTTCCAACTCCACAGGTGGGAATCTGTTAGACTTGACCCTTCACTCACTTTATCCTTTCTAATAAATTTGGAGTCCAAAAACTGCAATAATTTTTTCTTGATATTATGATTTACTCCAAAAGCACGCAAAATATACCCGTTAGGTTAATTGTTGATTCTACGTTGCACTTGGTGTTAGCATGGATGGCTGTTGGCCTTGAGATGTTCCGGGTGTGCACCGCGTCATCTGTTGAATTCCAGTATAGACGACAGCTCCTCTGTAACCTTGGACAGGATTAAGTGGCTACAGTCAATGAGTGAGGGAGTTTAGACTGATTTGAAAGAGACCAGCTGTGTTACTTGTTACAGTAGGAATCATGTTTATGTTCTTTTCAGTTTCTTTTTTTTCCCAGAAGTAATGGCTGCATTAAAGCTACAGTTTGTTCACAAAATCCTTGTGTAATTTTCCCTAAATATTGTGACATTGTGTGCAGGTAGTGTTCAGCTGTGTGAACAAACTCTTCTGCGTAAGTTGAAACCAACCAACGTTAACCCATCGCTTCCAGGTAAGAAGAAAATTTATTGTGTTCAAGGAAATTTTATTTGTTCAGCACATTTAAGTAGAATTCATAATACCGACATAATTTATAAAAACTTTAAAAATAAATAGGAAATTTAAGCTAAAGCAAATATCACACACCAAGAAACAGTTGTACAACAAATAAACAATTTGGGAGAATAAGAGTCCCAGCACCAAGGCATCACTTTTACTAGCACTCTGAACAGAAAAGACAATTCAGGAATGGAACAAGACAACATTGAAAGCTCTGCTTTCTCTGCACATTTTTACTTTGGCAGAGGATAAATTGTACTGATCAGTAAAACAGAAAATATTGACCAAAGTTACATATTTTTTGGAATGGATGTGAATAGGAAAAAAATCTTTCAAGTTCTTTGAAATGAAAACGTAATTAATGAACATAATCCTTTTTTGCTGTTGATTTGATAATGTTTCAAAATGTGCATGTACATCTTTCCAATATAAAATCAATGTAGCATGAAATACAAAATCTCTGAAAGCGGAAGAATAAATTGGTTTTACAGATTTATTGACTGCTGTACTTTTCTATCAAATTGTTGCTCTGTGTGAATGCTCTTTGCACATTCCATTTTGTAATGCATTACTATCATGGAAGGTTTTGGGCTTTAGTCACACTTCATTACTGATGTAACTGGAGAAATTTATTTCCAGGATGTAAAATACCACCTGGCACATTCACAAACACTCATGTGGTGAAAGAAACGTACATGTGAACTTGCATGTGTAGTCTCAGGTGTGCTGAGAACAGCATCTTTCAGCATGACGAGGCTCTAACCAGAAAACAACTGGAGGGTGAGGAGCAGGGCCAGTGTAATGATGTGTAAATGTAAATAAGAGAGATGAGGGAAGGTGCTGCTAGTGAGCTCATGAAAAGACATGAAAAAAACCTTTCCAGTTGTTTCCATTGCATCTGACTCCAAGGACTCCTGCTGTGTGGATGTTGATATGAGCCAATCTGGACACACACCTTCTGTTTAACTGATGTGTATGTTTCTACTGTTTATTGCTTCAGCAGCTATAAACTATTATTTTCCTAGTTAAACAAGGACAAAATTTTGTAGCCTGAAGTTAACTAAAACGATTATTTGATTTAAAAAAAATTATAGTTTGACTTGCAGTAGATAAGTGTTTGAAGCTGTTTTTTTTTTTTTTTTTTACAGAAAATAAACATTTTAAACAAAATGAAAAGAAAAGGATCATTTGGGAAGGTATTTTTCTCTTAGGGCCGCATGATCCGCTGTGATTGTTGAACCATTGAATTAACACAACTTTACAATCACATATCTAAGTATTTACAACTTTACATTTGTTATCTGTAAAATGAAATGCAATTTCTTAATTTCATTCATTGCTACAAAGATCTTCATAGAATGGCAAGCTATTGAAAATAAAAACCTGCTTGCCAAAATGAAAGGAGCCTATTCAGAGAGATCAACAGAATTAACACTTTATGGATGTGTAATTTAAATTTTTAAGCGAGCAGCCATTAAGTGCTTTTTTTTTTTACATTGACAGTCATTGATGGACTTCAGATTCCTAAATTGAGAAATGAAAGACAAATATTTGATTGCACAGAGTTCTTATCAATTTGAACTAACTTTATTTAATTTAAAATTTGACTAAATTATCCAAACCGTGTTTGTATGTTAGAGGAAGTACATTTGATCATATTGCTGCGTCAGCAAACCTTTGCCCTTCAGCAGCAGTGCAAAGTAGTTTGTGTCCCAACACTGTAAGCAGAGGTCTTTGCGATTATCCCTGTTTGGGATTGAGCAGACTTCTAAATAAATTGCTGCACCTCCCAAGTTTTACCAGAAAGGAACTGTATTCACAGCTGTACAGTCCGGAGTCGACTGAAAGCAGAACACACGATTGGTTGGAAGTGTTGTGTTCACTTCTAAAACTGCAGTAAGGTGGTTAAAGGCGAAGCTTAGCTGCAGGTATTGGCTTTTATAAATGGTTTTATGTCTCATTTACATTTACACATTACTGATCCTCCCTCTGAGTCTTCTCACTGTTCATATGTGCATACTAAAATGTTTGACTAAAACATGTCTGCTCTGACCTTGAGGGTGTTATCAGTGTTGACGTTTGTTTGGAAGGTGATTCAGTTCTTCAGACTGCTGCCAGGTCGCATGGGTTGAGATCAAAGGAAAGCATTTCTTCCTGGGTGACGCTGAGAGAGCTTTGTGTTTATTCTAAAACTGACTGTCTCAATGTTTGTGTTTCTGTCTATCTTTGGTTCTGACTCCCTTTGCTGCTGTGTTGCCTACCTATGTGCACTGTTGTCTGTGCAGCTGTCTTTTTGTGACTCATGCCTAACATTTGAATTCCAGTCATTGTTTTACTTTTTACCTCTTTGAGGTGTTCTAAAGTTGTGTAGCATAGCTTTGGGAAGACAAAGAAAAAAAATTGGAGGTTTTTATTTTAGAGGTAGACTATGAACATTTATTTTTATATTACACTGTCAGCCCTGTGTAGATTAGTATGGATTGACAGCATCTGGAAAATCTTGTGTGATTTTCAATTGAAGGCAAGTTTGCAGGAACTGCTGATTGCTCAATTTCTCTCTATTTGTTTGGCTTAGGAACACCTCTTTAAACCACAGCCAGCTCAAAATCTTTGCAAAACATGCAAAGTTGGTCTTTGTGGTTTGGAGTGTTTTGCACCTGTCTCTCATAATTCATTGTGTTCATTTTAACACAAGTCTGGTCAGGATGAAGTGATTTGTGCTTTTCATTTCTGGCAGCAAATCAGACTGTTTAACACCACACAGGTGAAGAGCAGAAACACAATATGAGGTCATGCGAACTAAGTTAGAGTACCGAAAAGATCCTGTGCACACAATGTATCAAAATGAAATTTCTTTAAACTTACAACATGATTAATTCAGTAATTGTTTGACTGCCCTGTCATTAGGTAGGATGCTTCAAGCTGTGCCTGCCGAACAGAGGAATTCATGTTCTTGGATAGTTGCGAGGTCCCTCCACTCCCCCAGGGATGTGTTTTGTTTTGCTGTTCTCCACTGCAGCTAGATGAATGGACACATGGAGAGCTGGGGGAGGAGGAGACCATTGGACATGTTAAAAGACACCTGTGGGGCTTTGTGGGGCCTCCTCATGATGGACGTGGTTCCGCTTCAGGTGGCAGTAATTTCTCTAAGCCGTTGGGGAGGAGCAGTGCAGTGGCATTTTGTGCCTGTGTGTGCATGCACTTACCATTTGTTGGTCAGTCAGAAAGACAGATACCCAGATAAATGGATTATTGGGGAATTTTGCAAGGTCTGCATAGCATTCATTGTGTGTTAGCCGTGGACGTCCACATATTCACAGATGAGGAAGCCGTGAGAACTTTATTGGTTATTCTAGAAGATCGGCCTATGACATTTAATAACAGGCTCCGGACTTCTCATCTGAAGCAACATGTGATCCTCCGCAGTATCAGGAAAACAGATGAGGCCCTGAACCAGTAAAGCACAACTTCACTTACACAGACACACAAGCAAGCCGGAGGCTCTAACTCAGCCTTCAACAATAGCACATTTGTCCAACAGCTGATCTCCATATGATAAGGGATAAAAGAATATTAGGCAGAACACCCACACACATGCACGATTATGTCCACAGATGGTTATCGTATTTACATAATCAGTAGTTGTGGGTGAAACTCTGTCACGATCTGTGTGGTGTTCCCAGTGGTATTAAAAGCAATTACTGTTTCAAAGATAGAATTGTTCACACATATATAGTGCACATATGCGAATGTATGCATGTGAATGGAGAAATTCAGTCAAGTACTGGGTAGCAGTAAAGTTGCCATTACTAAGAGGCCATTCTGTTTTTTTAGAATACACCAACTGAAAATTGTGCAGCTTTCTTTCATCCCTGCTTTTATAGAAAATTATTCAGGACCCTGAGTAGTTTTCTTCTATTAGTATTGGCAAAGTTCTGCTTATTTGCAGATCCAGATGTTTTATTTGGTTTCTTTGACCTTCTTTTAACTTTTGTACCACAGTAACTAGAACATAGCAAAATTTTAAAGCGTCAAATAAGTTGCTGTCTTCATTACCGCTCATGGATTTTCTCTTTGTCAGAGCAGAGCGAGAATGACTCATGGCTAAAACTCCTGCTGTTAGATGGCTTTGCAACAATCAAATTTACATTATTTCACTGGAGGAGAATGGGAGTTTCTCTGCTCTATAATGACCTGCAGGAACTTGTATTCACTAACATAAATTTATGGCTGGGAACAATAGGTTTTTCTTTTTGATGGATTCTTTACATGCATTCTCAGTAGTATGTGTGTAGATTTTTGGGATCAATATACTTTATTCTTACAATATATATTCTACAACTTAAAAAAGCAACACAAAATGTCTTGTGCATTATTGTAATGTATTTTATTTTAAGTTAAAAAGAGAGCCTGATGAAGTTGTACAAAATATTTTTTTTTGCGCTAAAAAGATCTTATCGGGTTGGTAGACCCATCAAACTCTTTCTCAGATCTGATGGTCATTTGTTTCTTTTTAGGGTTCCTTTCTACAACTTCATCTTTTATATTTATTCCCGCTTAGTTTCCTCATGCCAAGTGTGAGCTAATACCATATTATCAACATAAACTTATCAAGATACATTTTTGTATTGCAATCTGATCTTTATGTGCGTTTTTGTCACAAAGAAGTAACATCCTTAATGATTGGCAGCACCAGTGAAAATGTACAGAAAAATAGATGAAGTCAATATTTTAAAGATATATGTCAACTTAGTTGGTTTATATTAAATATTCTGATATTTCAAATACTTAATGATACCATATACTCTAAAAAAGATTTATTAAAGACTTATTAAAGTCCCCTAAACTTCAGTAAATCCTTTATATTTATGTTTGTGATGGTAAGACTTACATTGTTTGAAGAATGGTTGAAAAATAGAATTTTCTGCCACGTTGTATTTATAGTCAATAGAAGCAGAAGTCTTAAATTATTAAATAAAAGTTCTTATATTCTCAGATTAACTCTAACTGGGATCCCCCCCACACACACTTAAGGAACACAAATGTCCTGACATTCAAGGTTGTGTATCAAGAGTTTTACACATATTTTCCAGGCATATCAATAATTCTACATATCAGCTGCTCTGCATGGATCAGTCTGCATCTTCCTCATGCACACAACCCTCTCACACATGCGTGTAAATACATGTTTTTATGTGTCACAACTTATTTTGGAGTTCAGAGTTCATCTTCGGAGGTCAAAGTGCGAGTGCAGTGTTTCACTGTTTAGAACAAATCCTCTGTTATTCGCTGAATGGACACTGTGCATAGTGTTTTCTCCGAGATCCAGAGATAGAGAGAGATTTTGTAAAGAAGCAAAGAAGCTGATGTGGGTGACTGGTTAGATTGTGAGGTAAGAGAGGAAAAGGCATTCATGTTTTCTGGTAACCAGGTCATGGATATCTCATTGAACTGAGTGTGTTCCATATTATTTCTCTTACTAAATTTGTGTGATTATGTTGTGGGATTAAAACATAAATCTTCATGGATTTATTCAGCACTTATGATAAAAGAAAAAAGAATGTATGGAGGAATGAATGCATGTTTTGTGTGTTCGGCATTCATGCTTTTCTCCAGACATAAAAGGTCTGTGGTGGTTATCCGAGAACCTGCAGTGAACCTAAGGATCCCTGAATAGTGGATTCTCTATATTTGGGAGTTGGACCAAGGCCGCTGACCGAAACTCTGACCCCACACCTGCCTTCTGTGTGTGGCAAGCCAAACTACTTTGGCTTGTATATGGCTTACAGTCATATTTAATCTTTAGGTAAATACAGTCTGGGATACAATGGTAGCACATAGCTAATGTTACTTTTTCATGCGTTCTGTGCAATATTATTTGTTTACTTTTTTGTGTAGGTCACACAGACATTTGTAGAGTAACACTAAAAGCCCATTCCTTTGGACTGACAATAAAATTGTTTACTTATCAAGAAAGGAAGAAGGCATAAAAAGGCATCTAAAATGTGTGGAATATTGGCTCTCAAGGACTTTGGGATTATTTACTTAATGATTTTGAAGAGTTTAAACCATAGGCTATTAAAATCAGAGTTTAAACTTAACATAAAATCAAATTGTGTTCTATAAACCTTTATCGTTGTGGAGCTAAAAGTGGAGTTGACCTAAACTTCCAATAAGGATCCAATAAGTGTTATTATAAATATGTGGATCTGTAGGGTGAATGGTAGTTCTGTACATTTGCAGACATTGTTTAGTTTAATTAAGTTTATTCTAAGCTTCTTTAGATGTTGGAAGAACACATTAGACTTGAAGGGATTCTCCAGTATGGTTTTTTTATTTAGCTATGTTCAAAAGTATAGCCTAATTGCAATCCAAAATTAGAATAGGTAGACATCTCTGGCTTTTCAATGTGTGTGTTTGTCTGTATGTAATGACTGCCAGCAAATGCGTGACCAGTCTCTCAGTTCTTGTTCCGCATTTAGGTCTCAGAGTTCAAGGGTCAGAGGGGGTCGGGAGACAGTATGAATAACTGCCTGTTATCAGGTGGCAAACAAAAGAATGTGTGTGTGCATGTATTTAAGTGAAAAACAGGAAGCAGAGATTTACTCGATGGCAGAAGGAAGGAGACAGAATTAGAGAAATTATGATGGATGGAAATACAAACGGAAACTAACAGGCAGGCTCAGCCACAAATCCAGGTTTTCTTCAGTTGTTGTAAGGTCATACTTTGTTCTTTTTCATCCTTTATACCTTAATGTTTACCAATAAAATATCAAAAATACACACTTGGGTGCTTTTGCACTTTAGGATCTCTTAACAGTGTCCAATTTCTTTCAGTTTACTAATCTGCCAAATGATTTTTTTTTATTCATTTAATTTTTTTGCATACATTAAACGAATATTAACGTGTGATTAAGATGGGAATATCCCATCTATTTGATTGTTCTCACAATGAAATAGATTGAAACATTAGCTTATAATTTTACAGATATTTCTACTTTCTTTGTCTGGCTCTTTTAGCTACACCAATGTATTAAACTTGCCGTTTCCCTGCTCAGATTTATTTAAAAAAATGTGTATGTCTCTCCCTTCTCTGTGCCTCCTACTCGCCCCCTTCCCCCACTGTCTGTTTTTCTCCCTCATTTCATAACCCCCTTTTCTTTTCCCCCTGCTAATTGCCACCCTGTTGTAGCATCCCGGGAGCCGGGGGCTCATTAATTGGTGAAGAGGAGACAGGTGGCGCCACTGTGTTGTGATGTTGTGATGTTTCTTGTTAGTTGTATGTGTGTTTTCATTTTGTTGACCTTGTGTTTTGGGGAGCATCTTTATATGCATGAATTTGCCCTTCTAATTTCATGTTCCAATATATTAACATAGATTTGGGTGTATATACTTGTGTGCATGTGAAAGTATGAGTTCTGAATGTGACTGTGTGCCTGTGTTGAAATGGGTGTGTGTGGGTACCCTTGCTTGTTAGCTGCACAGAGCCGCTTCTCACTGTAATCTCTTTGTTTATGCAGTGTGAAAAGGGCCTGACGGGGGCATGAACTCCCCACGCTCTTATCCCACTGCGCCACTCACCCCAAGTGGACCATCATGCTTCACCACCACTAGCCTGACACTGGCATTGCTCCCATCACTTCCCCCACCTCATTTTAACAATGCAGGACTTCTTTTGTCTGACCCTCTTCTTTTTCAATAACAACCCAATCCTAAAATAATACATATTGTCAGTAATTTGCAACAGTAATGATTCATATGGATGCAATGGTTGGAAGAGCTCAGGAAGTAGAAAGCTGCCGGAGCTGCAAACCATCTTGGTTTTAGCTAACCGTTATCAGATAAAATGATGATGGTTTTTGTGCGTGCCATCCGATAACACCCTTCAGGTATCCCTGGACTTACACACACTTCCTCAATCTCTCATTCATTGCTACGCCTTTGTCTTGATTTTGTGTTGTTCTCTTCACTGTGCAATTTGCCAGCTTTGCAAGACCAGTTGGAAAAAAGTCATTGCATCACATTGTATAAAGCACTGTCTTATAGTATGGACATTTAGGTATATTTTTCTTTAAGAAAGATTTGTCTGTCATTGTGTCTGATCTGATTCAATTTATAAATGTATCCCTCTTATCACGTGTTTCCCCCCAGGCTTAAAAACAGCAGTTATCAAACCACCACTGAAAAAGAACAATGTGGACAAGTTGCTATGGGGAAATTACAGACCAATTTGCATTCTTCCATTAATCTGCAAAGTTATTGGAAAAGCTGTTTTTCAACAGCTAAACAGCTTTGATGTTAGTTCCAGTGGAGAAGCAGCATTCAGTTTTTATGCTACACTTATCTGGAACAAACTTACAGAAAACTACAAAACTGCTGAAACACTAAGTTTCTTAAATCAAGGCTAAACCCCCAACTGTTTAGAGTTTGGAGAAAATGTAATGTTTGCTGATTTGTGTTTTCATTGTGTAAAGTACCTTGAGTTCCCTTGATGCTGAAATGTACTATAAAAATAAACATGCCTTGCTTTATCATAACTTTTTTTTGTTATTCTGATTTGCCTAGTTTAGTCCAACTACTTGACTGTAGTTTTCCTGTCATTTATACCCTCACCTCGAACCTCTCCCCCTACTCTCCTTTGAAGTGTTAAGGAAGATCTCTTAAATCTTTTACATGATGTTTGTAATTTTTTGGTAAAGTCTATAAGGGAGAACGTTTACAAAGAAGCACTGTTTTTCCAACCAGGTGGTCTTAGTCCTTCACATTGTGGGCCTTTGGCTGCTCTAAATGAACTGGTATTATGGGTAATCAAGTGTTATGGAATGTGTGGTTACTGCATCTGTGTGTGGATGGATATCTTTCTTTGTATCAGTGTGAGTTCTCGTGTTAATGCAGGTGTGGGGTTCACGGACGGTTTGTAGGTCGGGTTCCAGCCCCTGGTGTCACCAAGCTGTTTGGCCCTAAACAAGTCCTAGACCAGGGAACAGTTTTTCCTTTTCTCTTCTGTTAATTTTTCTGATAATTTGTTGGTGCTTCAGATCTGTCACCCTGTATCTAAGAGTGAGTTGTTGTATTAAACTGAAGGATTCTTGGCTTAAAAGAATAGCCATTTGTCTCAGAAACACATGTTGCTCTGTTATTAGCGAACGGCCCCAAAGACTACGGGTGAAACTAGGTTAGTGTAAAATGGTTAATTGGAATTACCAGAAGCCCATGTTTGCATGTCAGTCCTCATGACCTGTCAAGAAGAGTTGCCAATGATCTATCTGTAATAAATGTTCCTTGACAAGTATAGATATCTAGATATTGTAAATTAGTTTTGTTTACTTATTTCATAACTAATTTGTTTGAGGTTTTAAAACTGCTTATTCAAATTGTTGCTCTAGTAACAATTTGAGTAGCAACAAAACCGCTACTCTTTCAATTATTTTGCCTCATGACAGGCATGTGCTTCCTTTGCAGCTTTTTGAACAGTTTCCAGCAGGATTTTAGTAACTTCTTCAGTTCAGAAAAATCTTTGGTCAATATTTCCTTTGCATGACAGCAAGTCACACTGTTTATGATACAGATTTAAATTTGTGCTTCTCATATTTTATGTGAATTAAACTGATAAATGTGTATATCATTTATCATTATTACTTTCAATACAAAAAAGGAGAAAATAAATTATATTAATGTTTTATAGTTTTTGTATTAAGTTTTAACTGGGATTCTGAAGAGTGTGTCTATGCAGTCAGTATCTTACATTTAAGCCTTGTAAATTGAGAGACAAGAATTTGTTGTTGTCTCTCAATTTCATCGGGTTCTTGTCTAGTGGTTAAGCTGAGAGGAGACATATTCCAAGCTAGATGTTTACATTTTCTAATCGGTTTAAACCACAATATGGAACTAATGTGTTTCTGTTGTTCAACCACAGGGAGACTTTATGTGTTGCTGAGACCTTTTCTTTTCCCCTATGACTAGTTGCACCAGTGTGACCACAATTTTTTTTTTTACATCCACCATTGAGAGGTTATGTCACATTTGCTCTCTAAAACCCTGATTATATTTGTAATCAAGATATTTTTCAGCATTAATGAAAATAATTGATAAGATAAGAGCAATTAGTCTTGTTTTTAGCTGCTAAGTCTACTCACAAAGTGTAGTTTTATTCTAATCTTTGCTTTCTATATTGATTTGTGTTTTTTTTCATTTTGACACATTAACAAAGCTCACATGTCTTGTCTTATTAATATATCAAATTACCTGCTATAAGAATGAATTTAGAGTTATACAAAAACTGGATGCCACTTGAAATCTTGTATATAGAGTAAAACCCGGGTGTCAAACTCCAGTCCTCAAGGGCCGGTGTCCTGCAGTTCTAGTTTATCTCCTTTGCAGGCATTAAGAACTGTTTAAACATTAATCTCATGACATCACACATAGGAAAACAAAAATATTAAATCCTGGATGAATTGGAAGGTTGTCATGATGTTTGATACTGACTTTAATTTAATGGATTAATTTAGTAAGGGGAAAATAAGTCTAAGAACCAAAGTAGACTTTAGTTGGATTTTTGAAATTTTAAGTGAATTGTTTTTCTAACTACAACCAATCCATCTGTTGTTGTAGCACAAGTGTAGATGTGCACTTGTAGATCTCTTTTTTTGAACATTTTACACATTACTAGAATACTTACTGATATATATATATATTTTTTGACACCTCTTAGATAAGATCTCAAAAACATTTATTATCTATTCAGGCATGTCGTTCATAAATAAAGTTTGTTAAGGTAAAAATAAATTTCATTTTTGTTTTGCAACCTTTATTTAGTTACAGATGGCAGTCAAAATCCACGTGGGTGGGTGGCTGCAGCATTTGATCCTCATTGTTTGAAAAGTGGATTCATGAATCACTGTAGCAGGAAGGAACAGATCCCACAGAGCAGGTGGGACAGCTCTTGCTCTTTCAGCTCCCACTCAGGATCTTTTCTGGGAGGTTTTTCTACCTCGCCATGCCATTGTTGACATTCCACCCATTTGACCAGTTAGACTCTTCTTTAGCCTCCCTGATTCCTGCTTTCCTACTTCTACACTCACAACCAATTCACATGCTTTTGTGTGTTTGTTTTTACAAAAATCTCGAATGTATTAATTCAATTTGTTTTACTTTGATACAAAGGGAAAATCGACTTTAAAATTTATGTACCTTTTAGTCAGCTATCAGGACATTTATCATGCAGAAATATTACTCTACATAGCACTTTATTTGAAAGCAAAACTAGCTATCTTTGCAAGAAATTTACAACAGCAATAAACCACACATTCATTATTGCATTGGGATTAGAAGGGTGGATTTTCTGCTACTAAATTTTTGGTTTCTGGTCTTTCTCGTCATCCCTGACAATAATTTTATGCTAGTTGTAAGGTGATATTGTGACTATTTCAAATTACTGCAGCACACTGTAAAGTAAATCCCAATCAATCAATAGACTTTCATTAAGTTTAAATATTTCAACATCTGTCTTGGAGAGCTTCTGTGTCTGCTTGCATGTGAATTTGTCTTTAGTGTTAATGTTTTAAACAAGCCTAAGCGGTTTTGCAGAAAGATTTCAGTTTATTTTAAAGGGAAAATTTTAGTTCATATTTCAGTAATTTGAATCTGAAAGTAAATACAGAATTAACTTTTTTGAAATCCAGAAATGGAAGAATATAGTTTGGGATTTAGATAATAATCACGCCTCCCCCTAAGGCTGGCTGCCACTGTTTCTGTACTGCCTGGCAGACTAAGGTGTCTCATTTCTTTTGGTTTAGTGGTCACCTAATCTTCCAAACAGAGCAAGAAAGGTCCATTTCGAAGGTTAGAGGACCACCACCTCTTGAGTTCACCTAGAAATGAACACCCCTCCTTATCTTGCAGTTGAGTTCAGTAAATGGGCAGAAAAGCTTTGATAAGAATGAATGCAATTTGGGAGATGTGGACGGTAAAGCCGTTTTGTCAGTATCAACATGCAAGAGTGAGAAAGGGAGAAAGGAAGAGCAAGCTAGAAGGAATAATGAAGTCTTTCTAAAATTACTAGTTAATTGTCAATTGAGTAAAATCTGCATTTTGCTCTACACAGGAAAAAAAAACTTCCTCACTTTTTGACTTGTCAGTAACCAGTTTTGATTGTGCTAAGATGACAACTAAGGGTGCAAAACATTAGGAAACATGTAAATGTGATATGTTGATCAACATTGCAATGTTGATCATACTTAACCCACATTTTGCTGACTGGTTTCTTTCTTTTCCACCATTGCAGTTTCCCCACCATTCTTTGTCTGCTTTAGCGTCTCAGCCAATCAAAATATTCATTCTGTCTGATCCTGACAGGGATTTGAGACCATCAAAGTAGTAGGTTAGGAAATTCAACGTAGTTACCACTATTACACAAAGTAGGATAAAAAAAAAATTTAAAAAAACTCTTTTGCATTTTCTGGAAGTTTGTTCCAGATTTGTTTTGCATTATCACTGAATGAAACATCTCAAGAACCAGTTTGGAAATATATGCCACCATTGGTCACTCTGGCTCATTATTATACAGGTCTGTGTATTTCCTAAGTGTTTTGAGATGGTTGCTTTTAGTAAGGCATTTTCCCTGATTTTAAAAAGATTGGACTTTTGAGTTTCTAACTAAGCAGTTAGCATCCAGGACCAATGTTCCCAAACTGATTCTGCTGTGAAGCTAACTCCCTTCTCCCCCTTCTTTAGCACAAATAGCAGAAATTCTCTTTGAGCAATGCAGACATAAAGAAACCATACCACAGGAGGTCAGAGGTGAAACTGTCACTGCTCCATCATCACGCCTTTCTTCCCGCTCTGGGAACTAAGCCGTTTTAGGTGTTATGATAGGTTACAAAATGCTTTAGTAGACCCCAGGCACCAGACCAAATACTGACAACAATGTTAAACACCTCTGACCCTTTCTTACTTTTTATTTTTCTTCCCCTCCTCACAATTCTTTGCTTTGTGGAATAGTCATGCTCTAAGACTATTTTGTAATTATTACTTTAAACATCTATCAATCAATCAATCAAATTTTATTTGTATGGCACATTTCAGCAGCAAGGCCTTTCAAAGTGCTTTACACTTTACGCTTTACGCTGTAGACTAAATGTCTTTATCTACTAATGCAAAGTACTGAGCAACCAAACAAAAAGAATTGTCCTCATTGCAGTGTGGATTTTCTCCAGGTGGAGAATTTCAGAGCAGAAATGGTCCATAGAAAAAGAGGAAACCAGCTCAACTCCCACACACAGTGTCTCTCTTGTTCAATAAAGCATTCAGGCAGAAAGGATTGCTATGTAAATGCCGAATTGAATGGGAGTGAACAGACAGGTTTAAAGTAGATTATGTTAAACTGCTTGTTAGTTTAAAGATAAACTGAAGTGAATAGATGGGGATTAGCAGATGTGCTGCTGTGCCACAGAGGTGTTTCTCAAAGGCTGACCTAATCCTCTGTCTCCTTGTCAGTTCACATCACATAAAAGGATAATGGTTTCTCTAAGGGAACAGTGAAAAGTAAGTTGAGATGGTATAAATTAGCTGACTATGCATTTTACATGGTTTAATGTGACTTGAGCAGTTTAATCAAAGATTATAGATTGGGTTTTCATTCATTTTAAATCACATAGGATACTTGTCATTCTTCACAAAGAAGTGGAATGTTGGATGTTTCTTTATAAAGACAGAAGGAATAGATATTTTTGTTGGGACATTAATTTCCCTCATTTTCTTTTGTGCCACAAACATAAAACATCATTAATCTGAAGAAGGCTTCAATGCATTTAGCAACCTTCTCTGATGTAACAAAGGTTTTGGGTTTTCCAGCATCACCAGAAAAGATTTGTCTCTCTCACCACAAAGGTTGCCCCCATTGACAAACTGCTAACTAGCAATGTGTCCTGCTTTTTATATTATGTTTAAAGACAAATGTCCTAAAGTTTCACCTTCTAAAAAGACATGATACTGAAATATAAATTTTATCCCCAGTGAAAGATATTATTATTTTGTTGTGTTGTGTCAGCATGTCAAAAATAATTCAGAGTTGCACATCAGGTAAAGTACTGGCCTCAGGCATTAGCTGTTGTTTTTCATGGGAATGAGCAAAAGCAGTGTGAATGCTGCTAACCTATGAGACAGAGAAACATTCCTGCTGAAGACTCAGATATAGGCAACTTCATTTGTGGGTTAAAGTGGAATTGTCACAAATAAAGTTACTGCTTTTCGTCCTAAAGGTTGCCATGCATCATTTATCACTTGTTCATCAGAAATCATTGTATTAAATGAGCATATGCATCCACCATTCTTTATTGTTTTCTTGTCACTATCCTTTTGTTTGCCTCAGTTTTTTTCCTTTAGTTTTACTGCTCATCCTTTGCTTGTGCCAGTGTGAGCCATTTATCATGCACCCAGCATGAGGGTGACTCCTGTGAAGAGAAGCATGCGTGTGTGGATGCGTGTGTGTGTGTGTGTGTGTGTTGCATGTCGGTGTTGATTGGCTTGAAGACAAGATATCATATGTAGATCAAGAAGTGACCCCTTCAAAAACTGTTACTTAAAAGGTATTGAAGACTGATGCCCCATGACACACACAAACATCCACGCCCACATACACAGTTTCGCAGCTATTGGGGGCAAATGCTGTCACAGTTTTTAAAAGGCTTCCCGCAGTTAGACATGCTTGAAATGACATTCTGGTTCGCCAGAGAAGGGGAGTGTGGGGAGGAGTGCAGCAAGGAAAGACAGAAGCAAGGGGGAGAGAGGGCAGGCAAATCTTTGCTTTACAAAAAACGAAAAATATGCAATAATGAGTGAAATATCTTAATAAGAAGAGTATAGAGAATTTTTTATTTTTATGTTGATGTGAATTAAAATCTCTATCAAAATTCCCAATCTGGTATTTTGATGTGGTAATATTGCTATCAGCATATTAGCCAGTAAATATTTTTTTTCCTGTCTTTATCCATACATATTTCTGACATGCCAATTCTGATTTGGACTTTTTATTCTAAGAAATATTGTGTGGGTTAGACCTGACATCTAATAATCTATAAGATTTGTCTGCTCCAAAATAGATTAAAGTTCTCTGATGACATACTCACTGTCTTTGTAGTTTGAAAGTTATGTCAACAATAGAAATTCAGCAACCATGTCTCTTTGAGGTCTGACCTGTTGAGAATAATTTTAACCAATTCAGATTTTTGTTGTTGTTGTCTTTTTAAGGGATCTATTACATAAAATAAAAGCAAACATATTGCATCTCTTTGATAGTGATAGTTTTGAATCCAACAGAAAATTTATGAATTTAAAAGATAATTTGTATTTTCAAATCAAATCATAACTCTTATTTTTTTAAATTGTCTCTACTTTATTTTAAAACTGCCTAAATGGACTGAAACTTGTTGTTTTCTCAGTTGAATACTCAGATTTTCTTTATTTTGCCTGTCAACCCAAAATCAGTCAATAGAAGAAATATTGGGTAGTTTGAAGAATCTCTTAATTGATTAGTGAAACTCTTTCTTGTGCTTCTTACTCTATGTGCAAATTATTACTAGAATGAAAACAAACAAAGAAAATAAACTGTAAAGCACGTATCTAGGTGTTTCATTGACCAAAACTTTAAAAGTATTGAATCAGTTTCTGGTATGGTTCAAATCTCTGATGCAATTTTCATGCTAAAAGGAAACTGTTCAAAGCAGAAACATACACACACATACACATGGAGTTTTGTCAGCAGTAAATGCCTTAAAGGCAAGAGGATAGCTCTGGAAAGGAAATGGTCTATTAGAGTGTCTCAGCCCATTTATTTATTAGTATAAAAGCCTCAGGCCTGTATGATGTAATCTCTAACAGCGCCTTTAAAGTGTCTCTGCCAGCCACCTGAGCAGCTCACCACTGTACGAAGAGGTGTTCTCAACATGGTTTTGGAAAGTATCCATTTCTAGATACAAAATTTTATATTTTCAAAAATCAAAGTTTGTTCTCTGTTAAAAAGAGTGGGACATGATTCTGACTGATTATGGGAGGAGAATCTGGAGAGTTATCAGTCAAACAACCTTTAGTGCAGTTTGATTTAAGTATCATTTTGCATTTGTCTGAAATGACCTGTTCTCTAAATACAGCCAAAGGTCATCATCTTAAACTCAACACGTAGACGGGAATGTAGAGACCATAGCCAAAAATTGTTATGCTGTATTCTCTTTATATACGTATTCAATGAAGTTGGAATTTGTTTTTCAAGCACTGCGTGTAAAATATAGGACTGAAGAATAAACAATGAATTCAAACCTTTTGGATCTACAACCCATTGTAGTGTCTGTTTTTGTGGACAAGTTCCTTCACTGCCTGTGGACGCCTTCCTAGTGAGGTGTTGCAGACACAACCAGCAACTCCAGTAGGCTTTTCCAACTGGAAAAACCTACCTGCTCTTTTTTAGAGCATGTTCAGCACAAATGTGACATTATATATTACCATTATGATACCATACCATACCATACCATACCATACCATACCATACCATACCATACCATACCATACCAACTTTATTTATGAAACACTTTATTCACTGACAGGACCAAAGTGCTATACACAATCATAAAATACAATGCAATTATAAGATAGAAAAGATTGAAATATAAAATACATACAGACACAACAAAATATAGTGTAACCGCTCAGATTGTGCCAAAAGCCAAAGAAAAAAGATGGGTTTTAAGAAGGGACTTAAAAACAACGAGTGAAGAGGCCTGTCTTACGCCCAAAGGAAGATTATTCCATAGCTTGGGAGCTGCCACAGAAAAAGCACAATCATGATGAATTATGGCAGTAGTTATGGAAAGAAATCACAAATTTGTTTCTGTTATATGTTCTTATTTCAGAAGACACAGGTAGAGGCCTCCACAATTTTATGGCAGCCTTTATCCTTAATGACTACTCAATAAACAGATTGTGGTTTGTGAGGTCGATTACATGTCTGGTGGTGGTCAGCACCACATGGGATGCTACTCTCAGTACCCCTTTAACTCTATATTCAGTTAAATTATTTGTGAGTTTACTAGAAATAATACTAGAAATACTGCAGCTATCTTGTGTATCAGAGAACAAAACAAAGTAATCAGTTGTGGATTTCGTGAGAAACAGAAATATGTGAAACACTATTTCTACCATTGGAGAATATGTGGAAGCTGTGGAGGAATAGACGTATCTTGGTGGTCACCTAGATTAGATTTTCCCAACCCTGACCCTCAAGGTGCATTCACTGCCCTGCATGTTTTAGATGTTTCCCTACTTTAATATTCCTCATTCAGATGATTGCAGTTCAGCTTATGCTTGTTAATCAGCTATTAATTGAAATCAGCCCAGGTGAAGCAAAGAAACACTTAATACATGCAGGGCAGTGTGCCTTCAGGGCCAAGTTTGGGAAACACTGACCTGGACAACAGACTGGAGTGAAGACACAACAGTGAAGTTGTATACAAGAAGTGGCTGGGCGGACTGTACATCTTGAGGAAGCTTAGGCCGTTCAAGGTTAGCAGATCTTCTATAAGTCTGTTGCAGAGTGCAATCCTTTCTGTCTGCTAGAGCAGCAGCATTAGAGTCAGTGACTTGAAAAAGCTCAACAAAGTGATAAAGAAGGCTTACCTTGGTCTGGGAACTGGATAGTCTTGTGAAGTGAATGTTCCATTTAGTCCTTCATTTAATAAAGGAGGAGGCTCTTCACAAGATTGTGACACAAGAGTATCTTCATTCAGAGGTTTTTCAGATCTGATGTAGTATAAAATTCTACATGAGATCCTTCCTGCCCACAGCAATAGACATTTATAATGAGAAAAATGGATATTAAGAGTTACTGCAGCAACTCTTAGTAATTTCCCTCTGAGAATAATATATATTTTTTATTAATTTAGTTGCATTTGACTTTCTGTCTCAACATGTTTCCATTGACAGTTGTTCTGAAACCTACTTGTGCTTGACACTTATGAAATATTGTGGATAAACCAAACGTAGCAACATTCTGCATGTGTCCTTACATCTAGGAGACATGCATGACTATATTTCTTTTCCAAAGATTCGGATTAGTTTTAAGAAATATATATACTGTATATTTAAACAATCAAGTTGGATATACAAAGACTGAAACAACAAAAGTATAACATGACCAGTAGTGTAAGTTACAAGCCTCCTGACAAAGTCAGTACTCATCTTGCCACTGCTCAAATGCTTTGTGTAATCAATTGTTGTATAATTTTTTGACTCACACAGGACAGGCAGAAGTTATTTCAAGCAAAATCTGCAAACAGTTAGACTCAGAATCTCTCAGATATTAGTTTGTGTCTTCAGTATCCTCCATACTCTCCTAACTTTTTCTAAATCCCATCTTGCTTATATCTTCTCCCTGCCCCCGTTTTCTTTCCATCTCTGTGTGAGTGAATATGTGCGTGGAGGGGTGCGTGTGTGTGTGTGTGTTTGTGAGTTTGTCAGCCCTCCCCACAAGCAGAGTAAAGTTAACTCCCCCCCTTTTTCCCTCTCTCTCCCTGTCTCTCAGCTGGCCTCACTGCTACTGTCAGACCTGGTTGGAGGACAATCGGCACCAACGGCTGCTGCCGATGCTGGTGTGTTTTGTGTGGTGTGCTCTTTTTCACGTTGTGACGGACCCACACACTCACACAGTGGCTTGCATGCCTGATACTCCCCCCACGTCCTGCTCTCCCTCCTTCTCTGACACATACTACACACACTCACTCAGAGGGGGAGCCAGTGGTTGTGAGCGTCAGAGCCTGGCGTGTGGAAAGAGCTGAACAACGGAGCGCAGAGGAAAAGTGAGGAGCACAGGAGGGAGACTTGTACCATGCCAGAGCAGGGAGAAAAGCCGAGGGGCTGCCTCTCTCTCTGTCTCTGGAGCCGGAGTCCTCTGTTATTGCTTGGACTGTTTTCCCTCCAACAACAGGCCAACGGTAAGTTACAGTGAACTTTCTCCACTCACTGCTGCCCTCAACACTTTGGCTGTTTCTACCTTGGCTTTGCAGTGATGTCAGTCTGCTGCAGCTCATTAGATGGGCTCTTTGACGCTGTTATGTATTTTTTCTTGAATGTGTGAACTTTTCTACGAGTTGTGACTTTGATAGGCACACTTTAGTATGCAGTGTCGGTTTTCTGCAAATCGTCTGGGATCATAGTGAGTTTGATCAGACATCTTAAAGTTGCGGTAGTTTTTGTAGAACTTATCTGAGACACAAAATATTTGATAGTTTTTTTAATCATTATATTTGGACATACCATTCATGCCTGCACCCAATGGATCAACTTATCAGTGCCAGTTTTTTAGAAAATGTCTCAGCAGAATTAGTTTTCCAGCATTTCGTACCATATGTTTCAGCTATGCATTTTTGTCTTTTTAAATAAAAGTCTACTGGGCATCTTTTTCACATATAGATACCCATTAGCAAATGTATATAAACATATATTTGTGACAGTTTTAAGAAAATAAATTAAAAAACGTCTTTCAGGCTTTCGGTGCACCTGTTCTTGAATTCCAGAATAAAGAACAACAAGAACAACAAAAGCAAAAAAAGAA
This sequence comes from Gambusia affinis, assembly GCF_019740435.1. NCBI lineage: Eukaryota > Metazoa > Chordata > Actinopteri > Cyprinodontiformes > Poeciliidae > Gambusia > Gambusia affinis. The sequence goes on from NC_057870.1 coordinate 21,770,653, forward strand.
AACAGACAATTTTCAAAACAGGCAGACAAATGTTCCACCAAACACCAACAGTTGTTATGTTTACTAGCATCAGCTGCATTGGTTGGTCCATGTTTGGTATCAACAGTGTGATATTTAAGGTGTTGTAAAAAGAATGTGTGAGTTTTATCTTTGATTTATTGTCTTATTACACATTTAGGAAAAGTTGTACTTTTGCTTTTACAACCTTTTAAGTTTGTTATATAATTTTGTAAGCTTGTCAGATATGTTATGCTTGTTTAATAAAAACACGAGAATAAGCCTTAATTAGTTTTTAATTGCTTTTTAATTTCACTAACATTTTTCTTGTGAAAGTAATATGATTTGGCGTGACCCAAGCAGACTCCCAACTTAGATGTGATTGAGAGTTTTTATAGATTATTGTGAGACCTCCCCACCCTGAAGAGGGGCCGGCCGCTCATGCCCAAAAGTAAATCAGTAAATAACAGTGGAAACATGTAAAAAGCTGGACTGCAATTCGTAGAATGTTTTGATTGGTTTAATTGCCATAAACATTTCAGGATATCAAACACTTTGAAAAACCACAATTACAATGTGAAACGAAAATAGATTTCTGGAACAAAATTGAATGTCTTTTTACATAATTTTGTTATTAGACTTTTTGTTATTTGTTTTTAGAAATGCCTTTTTATTTCAGAAACAAACTTCTCAGTTATATGAAAACAACTTAAATTTAAATCTGTCAGGTTATGAATAATTTAAACTTTTACTGTAAAAAAAAAAAAAATCAAAGATTTTTTTGTCTCTTTGATTATGTTTCTTCACTGCTGTTCTATTTAAAGAGATTGGCATTTATTTTGAACACGAGCCATTATTTTAATCCAGCAAAGGCTCATAACTTTTACTCATAGGTGCTGATGTTGTCGTGTGCTTCTGCCATCCCTCTCACATGTCTGTCTTTTCAGAAAATGTCACTTCTGGGTTTTCATCTGTAGTCAAAACCTTTTGCCCCGAGCTTTTTGAGATTTTACAGCAGTTATTAAGAATTCAGTGGAAATTTCAAAACTTGCACATAAACGTGAAGAGGGTTTGAATGTGACCAGTGGCCGTTCTGTCTCTGAAGAGCTGCCAGATAAATCTCACATTAAAATTAATATTTAGTGGAAAAAAAAATACACATTAAATTAATTATTGCATTTCTATTTCCCAGTTCTTATTCAATAAAAAAATATTTGTGACATGGTTTTGAATTGTCCATGTATAATCTTACTCCAGAGCCTTTAACGGAGTGGAACGGATTGGTCGTTGATTTGTGCAGATTTGAACAGAGCACTCTGAATGTTTAAAAAAACTATTCAAAATTTCATCAGACTTTGGTTCTGTTTCTTCTGAATTCTGCTAACACCACACTAATTCCTGCTTTCTCAGGTTTTTGACCCAAATCTGGTTTATACTAGTTAGAAAGCCTTGTAATGCTTTGTGGCTGATGAATATGCCAGTGCTTTTGTCTTCAAAAGCTTTAGATAAAAATAGCAATAACTTTGTATTATCAGACCACCAACAGACCCTCAGGATTACTTCATGATGTTTTTCAAGCAAAACTTGTGCATTTCATTTTTGTGTGGCCACATGTTAATAATACTTTACCTTAATATGTGCCTCTTATAAAGGTCATTATTGATGATCCTTAAGACCCTTGAAGAGTCATAGCAATCTTCTACACTGTCAGTGTAAGATAAGGTATGTCCACTTGGTTTGGATACAGCGTTTGTAAAGTTAGGCTCATCATCGGTCTTAATTTGTTCCAAACATGGAAATTACACTCTTTTTATTTACTCTAGTATTTTGGGATACTGCTTGATATCCCAAAATATGTTAAAATTGAGATAACATTACAGTTGTTTATAAGGTTTCTATTTGGTGTTATTAATCAAGTGTAGTGAGGTGCTTTGAAAGATGACAGTGTTTTCTTAAAGTCTTTAAAATGTACAGTTATCTTCTCAGCAAAAAAAATTGTTAGGATGTGAAATCTACAAGAACACTCTTCTCTGTTCAATGTGTCTTAAAGGCTAAACAGCATGTAGTACTCTCTGCACCACTGCAGCTCAGGTGTGTTCTTCCTTAAACTCACCAGCCAGCTTTGCCCTTGTGCTGCCGCCACATCACACCCTCAAGCCAAGAATATTTAAGTCAACTACCAAGAGGCTGTGACATCCTTGCTTGGCATCTCAGAGGCATAACAGTGGCTTGTTGAATTTTACCCTCTTTTCCACATCACCACTCGCACCATATTTAGTCCTCTCTAGGGATGGTGGATATTTAGATTGGAACATTAAACAGTTCTCACTTGCCGTTAAAACCTTATCATATTTGTGACCTGAGACGTTGCTTTGTTATGAAACCTGAATCAGGTCACTTGTCTCAATTTAATTTAAAACCATTTTCTTAGACTTGCGACAGCCCTGTGCATTTGTTGACACGTTCAGTAGATGATTGACTGGTCTGGAAACGGGATCATTCTGTGGTTGACATACAGTTGATGGATTGTTCTGACAACACGCTCTGCTCCGACTGAACAGGCCAATATTTGTAAGAAAGAGTGAAAAAGAGAGAGGAACAGTAAGAAAGAAAAAGCTGACATAGTTGAAGCAGGTGTTTTATTTTCACTTGTTTGTTTTAACTGTCTGCCCACACTCCCACTGTAAAACAATTCAGATTCCTTATGAACTGAATTACAAAGTCAGCTGGTTGTTTTGCAGTTGAAGACAAGCTGCTGACAGCTCCTCTGTTGAGTCTTTCAGATGAGCCCAGTTTGCTCTTTGGCATTTTTGTCATTGTCTCTGGAGCAAACAAATAAAGGACATTAGCCATTAGTTTACAAGGAGACTGGAAGCACACTAACTTCGTTCACTTTCTGAATCACACATGCACATATTTTTTGACCTTCCACCTACACCCGGCTGTAGTCCTCAATGTGAGTTCTGGGAAGTGACGAGGGAGTGCGATAGCTTACATTTCATTGTCCTTGGTGGGAATAAGCACTACTGTATCAGTTTTCACAGTCAAAGCCCCTGCCAGTTGCTTTGCTTTTGTCACTGCTCTCTAATAAGGCTGTTGCACATCGCAGGGATAAATACTCAGTTCTGAAGGAATAAAACTCTCATTAGCTTCTTTTGTTTTGTGCAAGGCTAATTATGTTGCTGCACTTGTAATTTCTGTAAAGGTGTTTAATTCTTTTCTGAAAATTTTCAGAAAGATCAGTTTGTTGTAATTGTGTTCATGATTCAAAGATTTTCATCTTCGTCTTTTGCAGCACGTATTGTCCTTGTAAAGAGCAAACTGCAATATTTATCAAGAATTTTACTTTTTTCATTTTTTAAGAGACACTGTGCCCTAGAGCTGCAACTTTTGCTGGTTCCTTGGTGTTCATCAGTCTAAAAGGTGTTTTTTTTTTGTTGTTTTTTTTGCCAGGATGCATTCGTTCACTTGATGGAAACCGATATCTATTAGAACCACTAATGTACAAGCTTTAGGGCTGAGAGATAAAGTGATTATGTCAGTTATAGGAAATGTGTATAAAGTACACTACAGTAAACTCACACCTTAGCCCTTTCTTTATCACATTCAGTAGTCAGCCGCTGGATGAAATTACCAAAACAGGGTCTACTGTAGAGGGCAATTCGGTAGACGTTGAGTACGACATCCGAAGGAGAAAGCATTAGCTTGTTTACATGGGCCTAATGCAGCATGTTTCCCATAGAATGGCTGATATAAACATTGAAGAGATGGTTCTATTCAGATGACCTCTAAAATGTTCAGTTAGTGGAAGTGTGGAGAGTTTGAGACTGAGGGGTATTGTTTGCTGTAATGGATACAGATCGGGTAACTTCTAGCCCAGTCAGATTACCAGTCTGGCACTGACTTCTTAAGACGCAGCTGGAGCTGAGGAAATTGTGTGTGTGCGTGCATAGAAAGACACTGTGTGTGTTTGTGTGTGTGTGAAGGAGTGTGTGTATGCGAGATGGAGAGGGGTAGAGAGTGAGAAGATTTTTTAATTTTTTTTATGTGTACCAGTCTGAAGTAAAAGTGAACTTTCTGACTGCTTAGTATCCCAAAATATGTTAAAATTTAAAAATGTCCCTCAGGTTATTTGAATCTGTTTTGTTACATTTAACAAAGAGTGAGAAAAAATAGTTTCCACCATCTTATCTTTGTCTGGCAATCACAGATCAGTTCAATTCCAAAATACTATGTTAATCCCAAAAGAAAATTGGATAAAAACTGATCAAGGAAAAATTGGAAACATTCTGCCCAGTTGATCAGTTCATATAATAATAATAATAATTCAAAGCTAATTTGAGTGTTGTGTCTAAGCTAGAAAAATACAGTGATAAGCAAAGGAACGTGAGACACAAAATACTTTTTCACATAAACTGCTTGTTTGCAAGTTTTCCATTAATGTAAAGTTTATATTTTTATTAGTATTCTGAGACATTTTTCACATTAATAATATAGATCTCTTAATAACTGTTGTGAGCTCAAGTCCCGATAGCGCAGGCTGCATATCATGGTAAACACAATTAAGTGATGGACAGATAACAGGTGAGGAGGAGCACAGCATAGCTGGCTGTCACAACTGTAGCACAGAAGGACTAAAGGGCTTAGAGTTTTCCATGCAGTCATGATCCCTTGCTTTGCCCCCTCCTTCTTCTCATGGTATCTGTCTATCTATCTATCTATCTATCTATCTATCTATCTATCTATCTATCTATCTATCTATCTATCTATCTATCTATCTATCTATCTATCTATCTATCTATCTATCTATCTATCTATCTATCTATCTATCTATCTATCTATCTATCTATCTATCTATCTATCTATCTATCTATCTATCTATCTATTTATCTATCTATCTATCTATCTATCTATCTATCTATCTATCTATCTATCTATCTATCTATCTATCTATCTATCTATCTATCTATCTATCTATCTATCTATCTATATCTATCTATCTATCTATCTATCTATCTATCTATCTATCTATCTATCTATCTATCTATCTATCTATCTATCTATCTATCTATCTATCTATCTATCTATCTATCTATCTATCTATCTATCTATCTATCTATCTATCTATCTATCTAAGTAATAATATGTTGACAGGCTTTTTACTTCCTCCATGATTTGGTAAAGCTTTATGAGTAGAATCAAAGCTTAATTTATACAGAAAATGATCTATCAAAATTGACAAGGCCCCTTGTAAACCCCCCCCCACCATTTTTAACCCAACCTCACGCTGTCTCTCGTCTGCTCATTGCAGTTTTTGTATTTTGCATTTCTTTGAACAAAATTGAAATTCTCAAAACTGCTTGTTCGATCTTTAAACCATTTTAAATGGTTTAAATCTTTAAACAAGAAAAGCAGTTTCTTGTTCCTCTGAGCAAGTTGCAAATGCTTTTTTCTTTACATTATGCAAGTGATAATGTAGTTCTCTGCTTCTTTCTACATTTTCAATTTATTTTGTCTTGTAGAGCAAAATGTGTCTCTGTTGAATTGTTTCAACTTCCACAACATTTAAAAATAATTGCATTGTATAAGTCTTAACATGCAAAATGCTTCAACAGTTTGTCATAATATGTGAGGCATTTTGCCATAAGTATATTCATATTACATATTACATATTACATATTCATATCATATTATATTCATACACTTTTTTTCTAAATCTGTCCTGAACTGTCACATCAGAAAAATAAATACATTCACCCTGTTATTCAGGGTCATTTGTGCATATCAAGAGTTACTCTTTTAACCAAATGGCTTTGCAATAGAGACAATCATCATACGCTATGATAGGTACCTAATGGGTGTCCAGATGGGAATGGATGTTGAGTGTGCCTGCTTACTGTGTGCAGGGTTTCAGCTGGCAGCATGTTTGGCCAGTGAGATAGTTAAGAGAAGGCCTGGAGCCACTGATGGGTGATATGTGACTAAGTTAATGGGAGGCTAATCAGGCATAGGAGACAGTGAAACGCATTCAGGTTTAGACACATAAACTAACATAGTCACTCTTCAACACATGGATACACTATAATATCCACATTCTTCATATTATCAATGCTAATGTTGGAAATATGGTTTCCCTTTAATAGCCACCTACACTCAAACACATCTGAACTCATGCAACCATGCACACTGAATGGAAAGTAATGGCTTGAGTCACTGCAGATGACTGAGACACCACAGACCAGAACTTTTGGAAATAAACACGTAGCAGCTGTAATGTTAACACCGTCAGCGTTCCTTCTCTACACATTTTCTCTCTGTTCCTGTGGCACACAGCAAGACACTAACCAACACAGAGACTTTTTTTTGTTTTTTACTTTTTGTACTCAGCACTTGTAAGATATGTTGCCACGATTGCTGAGTGACATTGATGTCAAAGTTTAAACAGTTTAAAAAAATCAATGGTATTTTTGCATTGTGCTTTTGCATGGTTTCTTAACTAGATGTTGTCAAACTAAACTAGTAACATAATTTTGGTCTCCTAATGTTGTGGCAGAATATTTTGGTCATTATTTTTACAACATTACAATTCAATAGATTATTGAACTTTACTGTCATTCACTTGCGCATACTTTAAGAACATGCCAGTGGTAATTTAATTTCAGATTTGCAGCATGTTTTGTATTATTTGAACAGGTTGGAACTTTAATTGCCACTTATCTTACTTTGTTATAAATAGGACTTTATGATTGATTAAACAACACAAGTATTGGGGCTAGAAAGAAAATGTGACTATCCATCCTGCATTTCCATGCTTGACATCTGCTAAATTTGTTTTTCACCAAAGGTGTAGAAGATGGTGGCTAAGCATCTAAATATTTTCTCATGTGCTCAAAAGGTATTGCTACAGATGATTTCTTACTAACCCCTAAACTGTTCTGTCTTAACCCTTAATTTAATTTAGTCTTTTACTAACTAGACAAATGTGAAGCCTAACATGTAGCATGCCAGCAAAGGTCTGTATAGAAACTTAGTTTAGCTGAAGAAATTTTTGGAATATCTTTGAGCATTCCAAGGTTTGAACTTGGGGTGAACTTGTTGGGATGCCATTCAAGACAGATTGGCAACTGTCTTCACCGTTTTCCATCTGTACCTATTTTTTCATTGTAAAACAAAAACTTCCAAATTGTTCGAAAATGTTTTATAACCTTTGTCAATTGTTAGGGACATTTTCCCGTTTGTGTTTAATGCACACCTGCATTTTGCTTACACATTTAAAGTCATCAGCAGATAATTTCTTTAAGTCTCCCCCAATGAAACCATGTTGCACATGGTTTTATACAGCTGAATTTTTTTAGGGGGATGTATACTATTTTTGCTTTTAGAGCATATATGCACTTTTAGCATGAATTCTGTCCA